>NW_028270151.1:19884254-20034810 GCF_037043375.1 Chiloscyllium plagiosum | reverse complement strand
CATGAGAACAGTGAATTTCATAACCAAGATTGGCGAAAAGGTTTATTTTGACGAAAATGGAGACCCTGTCGCAACATATGACATTGTAAACTGGCAACCAAATGCCCTCGATGACATTGACATTGTAAATGTTGGGCACTATGATGGATCAGCTAGTTCTGGAAAAGAATTTTCGATAACAGAAGGGGTGATTGTTTGGAGTGGCGGTCAGAAGTCGGTAAGATCTGTGCAGAACAATCCTTTTTTAAAAAAAAATTGTCAGCTTTTTAATATCAACTTCCATTCATGGAAATTGAAAGTGAACAGATGGTTGTTGTTTCCCTACCCGCTACTGAACATTTCCACATATTAAATAAAATTGCAACTTGTCAAGCATTTTAATCAGAAAGAACCTGTTCAATAATTTGCAAGTCGCTTTGTTTGATCAATTAAGAATGTAAGACCAGAGACATTTTATTTGCATCCACTTCCACAGCAGAACATTATTTCTCGTAACTGATGCAATTAAAATTGACAGAAATGTGAGAATGCAGCTGAAGAACAAATTATAAATTTAACTATAATCTTAAATGACACTGCATGAACAAATGAATGTATGAACAGCGAAGTAAGATCTAAACATTTTGTGAAGTTTTTGCACGGTTTGAATTTTTTTTTAAAAAATGGGAGCAATGGATCTTTTATTTAGACGTCACATGGTTCTTGTTCATCTCGATCTCAAACACATTTGTGCCATACAAATGCCAAGCAATGGCTATCTCCAACAAGATAGGATGTAATCATCTCCCCATGATATTCAATAGCATCAACATCACTGAATCCTACACTAGCAACATCCCAGGTGATATCTTTGATCAGAAACTGAACTGGACTAATCATATAAGATCAGATGCTGTAGATCCACAAATGTTCACTTTCCCCACTACAGATGATCGGCAACAGCAGCTACAAGATACATGGCAGTGATTCAACAATGCTCATTAGGCAGTAACTTTCAAGCCCATGCCCACTTCCAGCTCGAAGAATACTGGCAACTAATGCATGGGGATGCTCCCACCTTCGAGTTCCCCTGTCAGCCACTCACCATTCCTGACTTGGAAACATGTGTCAGTTCTTCCTTTATGTCAATTTGGCCAATCTACAGCAAATAGATTTCACTAGTTCAGGTAGGCAGGTCAGAGGCAACTAGGGATGGGCAATAAGTGCTGGGCTGGCCAGCAAGGATCACATCACGTGTATAAATTAAGAAAAAAACATTTTTACTTCTGAATTTGCTTTTCATTTTAGCCATAAAATGGTATTACTACAAATTACATCCAATTTTATTTAGTTGCTTCCCTATATCCTTTTTCAATAATAAATGAAGTAACTCCAAAGGCACATCATCAATATTATTATGAGAATTTGAATTTAACAAAAATATGCTGGTTCTGCAACTTCACAACTATTCCAATCACTTTACAGTGGCTTTAAACTTGGGCATGATGATGTCACAAACTGCGATATTATTTCAAAAAAAGACAGTCCTAACAAAGGAAACAGAAGCTGGTTTTGTGCTGTACACCAGACATAATATTGTACATTTGCCATATGGACTTACTAATATGTCTCTTCCCTTGTATTCACATTATTAATGAGGTTCCTAAAGCTTTTTGCTCTGAAAGCTGCCAGCATGGAACAAGGAAAGCAGGAAGAAAAGGGCAACCCATTTGCTGTTTTGATTGCGTACAATGTGCACAAGGTGAAATTAGTAACATGACTGGTAAGAAAACAACATTGCAAAGTGCATTTCTGCTTAAGCTGGATTTCTGCGTTGCTCAGGCGTTAAGATTACGTGTATAATGACAAAGTCTTGTGTTTTGTTTTAGATTCCATTTCCTGCATAAAATGTCCATTGGAATTCAAATCTAATGAAAGGCGGGATGAGTGCATTCCAAAGGAAATCGAGTTTCTTTCCTTTTCTGAGACAATGGGAATCATTCTGGTGACACTGGCGCTGTTTGGAGCCTGCACCACTGTTGGTGTGTTCGCAATATTCTACATCTATAGACACACTCCGATTGTGAAAGCTAATAATTCTGAGTTAAGCTTCCTTCTTCTTTTTGCCCTGACACTTTGTTTTCTGTGTTCAATTACATTCATTGGGGAACCTTCAGTTTGGTCTTGTATGCTCTGCCACGCAGCGTTTGGTATTAGTTTTGTTCTTTGTATTTCTTGTGTATTGAGTAAAACAATTGTTGTGGTGATGGCGTTCAAAGCAACATTTCCCAGCAATAATATGATGAAGTGGTTTGGACCAAGACAACAACGGCTGATGGTTTACATCCTCACACTGGTACAATGTGCAATATGTACTACCTGGTTAATTGTATTTCCACCTTATCCTTTGAAAAACACTAGTCACTCAAATGAAATAATTGTGTTTGAGTGTAATGTAGGATCTTTGTTAGCCTTCTACAGTGTACTCGGTTATATTGGATTTCTGTCCTGTGTGTGCTTTGTGGTGGCGTTTCTCGCTCGAAAACTTCCAGATAACTTCAATGAAGCTAAACACATAACGTTTAGCATGCTTATCTTTTGCACAGTTTGGATAACTTTCATTCCAGCGTACATAAGTTCGCCAGGGAAATATGCTGTGGCGGTTGAAGTATTTGCTATTTTGGCCTCCAGCTTTGGTCTGGTTATTTGCATTTTTGCTCCAAAATGCTATATTGTTCTTCTGAAGAAAGAAAACAATACAAAGAGGAACATGATGGGCTTCCAAAAAAAGCTTTGAAAATGTTCATAAATGAGGCCCGAATATTTTCGTAGTTAATTGTTTTGTTCTAATGAGAGTGAATGGCAATCCCATGTGAAGAGCCATAAAGCCGAATGTTTTACCAGCACTCATTTTACATAATTGAACAAAGCCACAATGACCTGCAGGAAGTGCAATTTTGTTGACATTGTTGATTATTTTGTAAATCTCTCCGAGTTTCTTTTAATCAGAATTGAAAACCATGTCTGACCTATTTTTATTTAAATATGGTTCAAAGTCATTTTTACTTTCCTCGTCTTGCCTTGAATTTCTTCATTGCTTGGAGTTTTGATTTGCGACTTGCTTCATCTATCAATAAATTCTGAAACTTGGCCTATTCAAGTGTCCAAAATGGGTGGCTCACATCGCTTTCGAAAAACACATTAATAAAAGTACCTTAACTGTGTTAAATTGAGATTGTGGGAGATCGGTTTTGGAAGGGTGGGGTGATTTTGGTCATGGGAAAAGGGATGGTTTTGGAATCCTTGAGTTCACCATTTTGGCGGTAATGTGGAAAACTGAATTTTCGGACTGTTTTAGAATTAGTTTTCCATTCATATTCCAAAGGAGCTCACAAATAATTTGCTTCTCCTGTTCTTCTCCTGTTGCATATCACTGAACCGCTGTAATTCACTGATACATTGTAAATTGGGCATTTCAAATTTAGCAAGTCAGTTCTGGAATATTTGCTCTTCACTCAGACTATCACGTAGTAAATGCATAGATTTCTACCTTGACTATCAAGTACTGAATGCATAGTTTTCTACCTTGTTTGAAACCAATTCAGATTACATTTTGTTGATTTCAACACATTTATCCAATATTGGTGCACTTTATTTACAATACAATACAAATAAAGATGTCAGAAGTGTTGGCATTTATTGTGGGTGATTAAACATAAGATGATTGAATATTTGATTCAGAATAAAATCTTTAATGGTGAATGGAGGTGCTTTATTTGGAAGTCTTACTTATCTAACTTTGGAAGTTCCTTTGAATTCTGAGTGTGAGAGAAGTCAAAAACCTTAGATGAAGTGAAACCTGTAGACCTGTTTTTTCTCATGAAATTGGGGAAGGTGAATGGTGCAGAAAGACAGTTGAATACTCCTTGAAGGATTGCAAATCCTTCGATGGAGGGATGTATCTTTGGGAACTTGACTATGGGATTATCATGTTGCTTCAGGGGATGACAATAGACAATAGACAATAAACAATAGGTGCAAGAGTAGGCCATTCTGCCCTTCGAGCCTGCACCACCATTCAATATGATCATGGCTGATCATCCTTAATCAGTATCCTGTTCCTGCCTTATCTCCATAACCCTTGATTCCACTATCCTTGAGAGCTCGATCCAACTCTTTCTTAAATGAATCCAGAGACTGGGCCTCCACTGCCCTCTGGGGCAGAGGATTCCACACAGCCACCACTCTCTGGGTGAAGAAGTTTCTCCTCATCTCTGTCTAAATGGTCTACCCTGTATTTTTAAGCTGTGTCCTCCGGTTTGGCACTCGCCCATCAACGGAAACATGTTTCCTACCTCGAGAGTGTCCAATCCTTTAATAATCTTATATGTCTCAATCAGATCCCCTCTCAGTCTTCTAAATTCAAAGGTATACAAGCCCAGTCACTCCAGTCTTTCAGCGTAAGGTAGTCCCGCCATTCCAGGAATTGACCTCGTGAATCTATGCTGCACTCCCTCAATAGCCAGAATGTCTTTCTTCAAATTTGGAGACCAAAACTGCACACAATACTCCAGGTGTGGTCTCACCAGGGCCCTAAACAGCTGCAGAAGAACCTCTTTGCTTCTATACTCAATCCCTCTTGTTATGAAGGCCAGCATGCTATTAGTCTTCTTCACTACCTGCTGTACCTTCATTGACTGGTGTACAAGAACACCCAGATCTCTTTGTACTGCCCCTTTACCTAAATTAGTTCCATTTAAGTAGCAATCTGCCTTCCTGTTCTTGCCACCAAAGTGGATAACCATACATTTATCCACATTAAACTGCATCTGCCATGCATCTGACCACTCACCTAACCTGTCCAGGTCACCCTGTAATCTCCTAACATCCTCATCACATTTCACCCTGCCACCCAGCTTAGTATCATCAGCAAATTTGCTAATATTATTACTAATTCCATCTTCTATATCACTATATATATATTGTAAAATGCTGCGGTCCCAGCACTGATCCCTGCAGTGCCCCACTGGTCACTGCCTGCCATTCCAAAATTCCAGATTAGTACTTTGCCCCCAATACCATGCGCCCTAATTTTGCTCACTAACCTCCTATGTGGGACTTTATCAAAAGCTTTCTGAAAGTCCAGGTACACTACATCTACTGGATCTCCCTCTTCCGTCTTCAGAGTTACATCCTCAAAAAATTCAAGAAGATTAGTCAAGCATGATTTCCCCTTCATAAATCCATGCTTACTCTGACCTATCCTGTTACTACTATCCAGATATGTCTTAATTTCATCCTTTATAATAGACTCCAGCATCTTTTCCAGCACTGAAGTCAGACTAACTGGTCTATAATTTCCTGCTTTCTCTCTCTCACCTTTCTTAAAAAGTGGTACAACATTAGGCACTCTCCAATCCGCAGGAACTGATCCCGAATCTATCGAACTCTGGAAAATAATCACCAACACATCCACGATTTCTCGAGCCACCTCCTTCAGTACCCTAGGATGTAGACCATCAGGCCCCGGGGACTTATCAACCTTCAGACCTAACAGTCTCTCCAACACCAATTCCTGGCAAATATAAATTCCCTTATGTTCAGGTCCTTCAGCCACTGTTACCTTAGGGAGATTGCTTGTGTCTTCCCCAGTGAACACAGATCTGAAGTACCAATTCAATTATTCTGCCATTTCTTTGTTCCCCATAATATATTCCCCTGTTTCTGTCTTCAAGGGCCCAATTTTAGTCTTAACCAATTTTTAGCCTTTCACATATCTAAAAAAGCTTTTACTATCCTCCTTTATATTTTGGGCCAGTTTACCTTTGTACCTCACTTTTTCTCTGCGTATTTCCTTCTTAGTAATCCTCTGTTGTTCTTTAAAAGCTTCCCAGTCCTCTGTTTTCTCATTCATCTTTGCTATGTTATACTTTTTCTCTTTTAACTTTATATGTTTCTTAATTTCCCCCGTCAGCCACGGCCACCCATGCCTCCTCCTAGGATCTTTCTTCCTTTTTGGAATGAACTGATCCTGCATCTTCTGCATTATACACAGAAATATCTGCCATTGTTCCTCCACTGTCATCCCTGCTAAGGTATTTCACCATTGAACTTTGGCCAGCTCCTCCCTCATAGCTCCATAGTTCCCTTTATTCAACAGAAATATTGTCACTTCCGATTGTACCCTCTCCCTCTCAAATTGAAGATTGAAGCTTATTGTATTATGGTCACTACTTCCCAATGGCTCCTTCAATTCGAGGTCCCTGATCCATTCTGGTTCGTTGCACAATACCAGATCCAGAATTGCCTTCTCCCTGGTAGGCTCCAGCACCAGCTGTTCTAAGAATCCATATCGCAGGCACTCCTGAGTCTTATGGTTCATCAGCATAGAAATAAATGTACCCCTTCTGCATAGCAATCATTGTGTCTCTTTAGCTGTCAGCTTTCTAGGCAGCAGAGGAAAGCCTGCCACCCATGGCTGGAGTTGGGAGGCAGATAAATTAAAGTGACTAAACGTAATTACAACATTTGAATTCCCATCAGCCACCCGGGAAGTTGGTTATCAGAGCTTTCCAACACCACATTTATGAATGTTTGATGAATTTATTCGATGTCTTTAAGAATAGAACAAGCAGGCTATAAAAAAGGCCGAAAAGTTGGTGTGGTGCATGTCAGTTTTCGAAAAGCATTTCATAGGATATATAAATGATTACTGCACATGATATGAGCGCATTGTGGTTGGATTGATATATTAAAATGATTATAAGATTGGCTAACTAACAGGAGACATAATAGATAGTTCATCTCCAGATTAGAAAATTGTAACTATTAGATGCAGCAGTGATGGTACTACAGTTATTTAATATATATTAATAGTGTGTTTAATGGGATAGAATTTTTTGCTGATGTATTTGCTGATGATAGAACAACAGGAAAACATTTTTGAAATGTAAAATGTTTGATAATATACTTGGAAAGAGCTATAGGTAGGTTAGGTGAATGGATAAATACAGTTTTATGTGGAGTAGTTTAAACTGAATTCTTGTATTAGGGTAGACAGAAGAATAATACACATAATTTCAAACATAATATGGTTCCCACTTTAGGCAGAGACGAGGAAGAATTTCTTCTCCTAGGTGGTTGTTATCTTTGGAATTCTCTTTCCCAGAGAGCAGTAGAAGTTGAGTCAACAAATATATTCAAGGGCAAGTTTGATTGTTTTTCAACAAACAAATGAGTCTATGGTTGTGAGACCAAAGGAAGGAAGTGCTATCGAGGCTACAGACAGATCATCCATTATATTACTGCATCATTCAGTAGTATCAAGGTGGCCTAGTTGAGCGGATAATAACAATGCTATCAGCAGAGTTGAAGGAAATGCAGTCAGCAATGAGTGGCATGGGACTTCCTGAAATGGAGGCTAAAGCTGAAGAGTCTGCAGATGGGTAATATACCGTCCACATATAGTTCAGTGTCTAGTTTACAGTTCATGGGAAAACCATGCCACAGCAGTTGTTTTCAGATTGACCACACATAGCATCAACATTGAATATCATGTGGAATTTGACAGCGAGATTTGTGAAGGACATCCTTATTTTGTTGAGCAGAGGTGACTTCTCGAATGGTGTTCGCATGAAACTGATAAACAACCAACTGCTACTTAACAGCTTATAATGGCTCACTTCAATTTTTCATGGCTCTTCTTGCCATTTTTGGATCTAGCAAATTCTAATGTATCTTTGTGTTCTGTCTGGACTTGACACAAGCCCTCATTGTTACTTTATTCCAAAGATAACCCAAAAAAAAATCATATTCCAGAAATGAGTTACAAGTGCCACCCATTGAAGAAGGCAGCATTTAGAGTCATAGTGTATTAGAGATGTACAGCTTGGAAACAGACCCTTCGGTCCAACCCATCCATGCCGACCAGATATCCCAACCCAATCTAGTCCCATCTGCTAAAACTGGCCCATATCCCTCTAAACCCTTCCTATTCATATGTCCAACCAAATGCCTCTTAAATGTTGCAATTGTACCAGCCTCCACCACTTCCTCTGGCAGCTCATTCCATACACGTACCACCCTCTGCATGAAGAAGTTGCCCCTTAGGTTTCTTTTATATCTTTCCCCTCTCACCCTAAACCTCTGCCCTCCCGTTCTGGACTACCCCACCCCAGGGAAAAGACTTTGCCTATTTACCCTATCCATGCCCCTCATAATTTGGTAAACCTCTATAAACCTCCGAAGTTTCAGGGAAAACAGCCCCAGCCTGTTCAGCCTCTCCTTATAGCTCAAATCCTCCAACCCTGGCACCATCCTTGTCAATCTTTTCTGAACGCTTTCAAGTTTCACACACCTTTCCGATAGGAAGGAGACCAGAATTGCATGCAATATTCCAACAGCGGCCTAACCAATGTCCTGTATAACTGCAACATGACCTCCCAACTCCTGTACTCAATACTCTGACCAATAAAGGAAAGCATACCAAACACCTTCTTCACTATCCGATCTACCTGTGACTCCACTTTCAAGGAGCTATGAACCTGCACCCCAAGGTCTCTTTGTTCAGCAATACTCCCTAGGACCTTACCATTAAGTGTATACGTCCTGCTAAGATTTGCTTTCCCAAAATGCAGCACCTCGCATTTATCTGAATTAAACTCCATCTGCCACTTAGCCCATTGGCCCATCTGGTCAAGATCCTGTTGTAATTTGATACAGGGCAGCCTTAAACTACCCTTAAGATTGAAACCATGCAAAGTATGTCCATTGGCTAAAGTTATACTTAACACAAACTTTTTGAATTCAAAACACATTGTCACCAGCTCCTCAGAGCACTGATTTCAGTCCAACAATCTTCACCCACTTTAACATTGAAAATTCTTCATCAGAAGGTCAGACATGGAATGATGGCAGTTCCATTTCCAACTATTCAGATGATGGAGCCAACCCATATGCAGACAACCCATGGATCGTTTTCAGCCTTGGCAGGGCTAAGTGGAAATTAACATGCAAGTGTCAAATAATGACCATCTTCAACAAAACAGAACTCAATTATCACCTGTTACCCTTAATTTATGTTACTAATGCTAAATTCTCTACTTCCTACATCCTGCATGATACCTTTGGCCTGGAAAAGCCATAGAAATATTTTGCTTTCAGGCGCTGGATATTCTGAATAGAAGGACTCACTTCCTGCTTTCCCCAAAGCTTTTCACCAGCTGTGGGATACAATTCAGAGGGTGATGTGTGTGCAACTGCAACAACACCTCAAGAACATTAAGGACCAAAGCAGCTTACTTGATCAAAATGTAAACCACATTAAACTGGAACTTCAATTTGAATGGTGGGGAGTAGCAGCAGTGTGCACCATTCATCAGGTGCTTTTGAGCAATTTGCAAAGGTGTCTCCTTCCACACCCAGGACTTCTACCATCTAGAAGAATAATGACAGCAGATTCTTTGTGAAAACCAGTGTGTGAAATCTTCCCTCTAAGCTTCAAACCATCTTAACAGAGAATGTTTTCCACAAACATTCAGCCTACCAAAACTGTATCAGCCCATTACAAGAGCAAAATAGCTTCCCTGTTTCCGCCTAACCACACATATCTTAGAGTGCTTATCTAATTTCTTTCAGAAGCCATGAATGTATTTGCCACCATCTCTATTAATGACTGCATTCCATATTCTAACCACTCACTGAGTAAGGCATATGCTTTCCTAATGCATCATTCAGTACTTTGGAAATATATTGTTGCTCCTTTACTGTTACTTCACAAACTTAGAGGTTTGTCTGACAGTGCAGGCTATCTGTTGCTGTACCATTAGGAGCACAGTACTTTG
This sequence comes from Chiloscyllium plagiosum, assembly GCF_037043375.1. Classification (NCBI taxonomy): domain Eukaryota; kingdom Metazoa; phylum Chordata; class Chondrichthyes; order Orectolobiformes; family Hemiscylliidae; genus Chiloscyllium; species Chiloscyllium plagiosum. Next base: position 20,024,989 of record NW_028270151.1, on the reverse strand, counting down.
GGAGGATGATTTACCACCGACATCTCAAGTATAATGTGCCATGGTGAAATAATGATGACCTTGCTATTAATGCCCACATGCCAGAAATTATTAAAAAATATATTCAACCATTGCATTAATCATATTACTAAATTTCCAATTAATCATACAATAACACAATGCAGAGGAAGGTTATTTGGATGAATGCACCCCATCAGTCTTTTAAAGCCAATTTCCGTGCTCCTTTTTGGTAATTGTGAAAGTTTTCTCCACTTTGAGTACTTATGGAATTCTGTTCTGAATTTTATTATTGACACGGTTTCCACTACCACTTCAAATGTTTTAGAGAACTTCATAAATCATGTAGGAATCTGAAAGTCCCACTTTAGAAATAAAACTGATTCAACATTGGAACAGACTTTAAGTTCACACCTTTAATGCATTGTCTGAGCTAAGAAAACACCTATTGTTAGATAAACTGAAGCCACTTTGAGAATATAACTTCAAAGGTCTTTTCAAATTTACAAACTAGAGAGCCTAAACCAGCATATCCCATCCTAAAAGATGCAAGACTTAATCTAAGTTTGTTTAATATATTGTTACAACTCCGTGACACTGTGACCCTTTTGCTATACATTCTGTGTCTTCTGGTCCTGTTCCACAATCACCTGATGAAGAGGCACCGCCTCAGAAACTAATGATTCCAGATAAATCTGTTGGACTATAACCTGGTGTTATGTGATTGTTAACTTAATTTCATGGTGGTGGTGAACTATTTGCATCAAACACCTGTCAATTCTGTGCTGTGTTGAAGCTGTTGCAGAATTTTGATTCAGTAACAGCGTAAGAGGTCATTGCAATGTGTATTGTTATCATATATCAGGACTCTTCATGAATCCTGGTCAGCGTACATTCAGATAATTAACTGGGAATGTTAAACTTAGAATAGACAGTTTTGCACTCCCTTCCAAAACCATCTCGAAAGCACATCTCAATGTTGGATACGTGGGCCTGCTGTATGATACTTACCTGAATACTTATCCTGGTATTGCCCCATTTTCAGTCTAGGCCAATGACTAACTGTGGATCCCGTCCCATTGCACCCTCATGACTCTTAAAAACCCCATTCTTGGAAGTTCTGGTGTTGGACTGGGTGGACAAAGTTAAAAATCACACAACACCAGGTTATAGTTATTTGGAAGCACTGGCTTTTGGAGTGCTGCTCCTTCATCAGTGGTTGTGGAGAATAAGATCATGTTCACAGAATTTATAGCCAAAGGAGTCCAGTGTCATGGAGATGTGTTGCAGTAAAACAATCTTAGATTAAAACTTTCATTTTTTTATAGTGGGATATGCTGGTTGTGTTCTTTGATATGTAAATCCCAGAGCTTCTTTAAAATTACATTCTCAAGACAGCTCAAGTTTTTAAACAATAGGTGTGAAGTCTGTCGGTGTCCCAATGCCATCTCAGATTGACAAACCCTCTGTATAATTTTACAGAGTTTTACATGAATTCATGTAGGTTTTGAGCAAAATAAAATGTAATTCTGCTAAAACAAATTCACCCCATAAGCTTCTATGTGTGCACATATAGGAGCGACAGATTGAGTGTGCATTTGTGGGTGTGAATGCATGTGATAGAGAGAGAGTGTGTGTGTGTAAGCTTGCATAAGTGTGTGTATGAGTGTGATGGGGTATGTGTCTGTGAGAGGGTATATATGTCAGTGTAAGTGTGGGGAGGGTGTGCGTATGAGAGAGAATCTGCGTGGGTGTGTGACTATATCGGAGTGTGTGTGCGTGTGTGGGGGGGGGGGGTTAACCTGTACTGTGACATGAACCCAAGGTCCCAGTTGAGGTCATTCCCATGGTTACCGAACTTTGCTATCAGCTTCTGCTCAGCCACTATTGCTTGTCCCAAAGTCCGACTTGGAGGATGTTTATCCAAAGGTCTGTGGCTGAATGTCCCGGACCGCTGAAGTGTTCCCCAACCAGGAGCAAGCACTCCTGCTGTTGTGCAGTTCATCCATTGTCTTAGCGTCTGCTGGGTCTCGCCAATGTATCATGCCTCAGGGCATCCTGACTTGCAGTTTGTGAGATAGACAAGGTTGGCTGAGTCACATGAGTTCTTGCCGCATATGTGGTGGGAGATGTCCCCATGTGTAATGGTGTTAAAAGTGTTGATACTCTGACACCTCTTGTAGCAGCTGCTGTGGCAAAGTTGTACAGTGTTATACAAAGTCTGGGCAGTTTGCTGTGAATCATGGCATGTTTAAGGTTTGGTGGTTGTTTAAAAGTGAGAGATGGAGGCTCCAGGAAGGTCTTAGTGAAGTGTTCATCCTCATCGATAATGTGTTGAAGGCTGTGAAGAATAAGGTGTAGTCGTTCAGCTCCCGGGAAGTACTGGACAATAAAGGCTGGACAGAAGCTGATAGCAAAGCTCAGTACCCATGGGAATGGCCTCAGCCATGACCTTGGGTTCATGTCACACCACAGGTGAGCCCACTGCATGATATACATGCGCACACACGCAAGTCTACATATACATCCATGCAGACCCCTTCTCTCTCTCATATGCACACCGACACACGCACCTCCTCATACATACCCCATCACACTCACACACACACACACATTTCACCAAGCTTGCACACACATATACACCCAACTGCCAAACACACTTCCACGCAACTCCACCCCATGATTTGACTATCTAACTCTGATGACCTAAAGTGCGAGTTATGAATATACACAGTAAAGGATGCAGCACACTTCCTTTCTCCCGCCAACAATCTTGTATGTATACTGTCACCAACCTCTTAATCCAGTTTTGTTATGTAATATGTTATCAAATGTCGGAAATACATGATGCATAATGTTTACCTCAGCGCCGTCCAAAACGTCATTTTCTGTTGCTAGCATTGATTATACACACACAAAATACCTCGCGAAGCGTCCTTTTCATCTCTTACAACAAAACCATCCAAGCCAGTTGAGTTTTATTTAAAAATGCGAATTTCGTAATCAAATAACTGTGTTAAAATTATTTTTAATTAACCCATACTTGCTGTCATTTACTCAACCGGAATTGTTCCAAATAGCAACTAATTTTGAATTATTGTCTGTGAGTTCCCGGCAACACCGACTTTCAGGTGACTGGCCTGAAATTGTACGGTTTATCCCCCCACTTGTTTTTATTTCAGCAGAAGTGTAACATGTGAAATGTTATAGTCGCGTATCAGTGCTCCTGTGTCATCCGGGATCGGAAAATTATGAGTTGGGCATTTACTATTCCATCTTTACTTTCCTTCGCAATATAGAAGAGCTGACAACTTCTACCATCCATTCCTTTCATCTATATTGAGCATTTCCGTTTCTGTATTGTCTCTTCATTTGCAAGATCGAATCTAGGAACATATTTGTACCATCTTCTTACAAAGGCTCCTGGCTAAACTGCCTTCCGTTTCCACCCCCCCCCCCCCCCCCCCCCCACTCCAAACTCTAAAACGATCGTATAGTGTCTGTGGCAACACCTGAAAACCACGCAGAGTTTTTAGTTGATTCTCCCATGATTATGTTGCTGGAGCGCTGTTCCCTTGTTTGAAGCTCTGTACAATTGCTATTGATGAGACAGGCCATTGAATTGCATAACAATTGTTATGAATGCGTCAAATTCAGCTGATATAAAACAACATAAAGAATTGCGGATGCTGGAGATCTGAAATAAACAGAAACAGAAATTGCTACAGAGATTCAGAAGGTCAGGCAGCATCTATAGAGAGAGAAAACAGCATTAACGTTTCGACTCCAGTTCTTCAAAATTGGACTGACCGTTCTGAAGTAAGTTAAAAAATCACACACCAGTTTATAGTCCAACTGGTTTATTTGGAAATACAAGCTTTCGGAGCGCTTTTCCTTCGACAGGCAGCTCGTGGGCAGGATCATGGGTCACATAGTTTATATATAGAACTGATGCGATGTATTGAACAGACCGAGATGGCTGTTAAGTCTTTAATCACTTCGAATGAATTGCAGGTTTCGTTTCATTAATATGTAAATCCCAGAACTTCTTCCATGTTGCATTCCCGAGATAACTTAAGGTTTTATACGTTAAAAAAATGATATCTCAGCTCAGACAATACATTAAGATGTGAGATTAGAGTCTGCCTGTGTTCCAACCTTGACTGGTATTATTTCCAAAGTAGGACTTTATAAAATGTCACATGGACTGCATGTCTACAGATTGTGTGTCTTTTTAAAAAACAAAATAGAATGTATCTGCAAATACAAATCTGCAAATGCAAATTCACCCCTTGGATGTATTAGTGCGTGTGCGTTTTATAAGGACATTAACGACATAACCAGGTTCCAGAGCGCTTTATAGCCAATGAAGTTTTTTTTGACCTGCAGTCACTGTTACAATACACGAAAATATTTAATCTGTTAACTGCTAAATCCTAGGTAAAGTTCTCCCCGTTCTGTTCCGCATTAATGACAGAATGTTGCAGACAGAGAGGAATTAGTCGACGCTGCCTGAGACAGCCATTGGAAAATTCCATTCAAGTAGCTCCATATCCAAGCATCAGTCCACACACCATGATCACCTTAGTACACCACAAATTTCCTCTGAACAAGGTCCCAGTGATCTCAATGTTTCTCTGGAGCTTAGGACATGTCACCACTTGCCCGTGTGATAGTTCCTTTGTGGGTTTTGAGGCAGTTGTTAGACATTTCCTTCACGCGGAGTCAATTCTAACTGAAAGAAATGGAAAAGCGGTGAGATGAAACTGTATATAAAGGCACTTGCTGGGAATTTCCAATCACGGTGACTTGCTGATAAAGGATGGTTTTGCTTTGGGCGTTGTTCACCCTGCTAACACCTGTATGGGCAGGCTATCAGCCAGTCTGCAAACAGTGGGAGAAATTCGACTTACTCAGTTTATTCAAGGCTGGAGACATTGTTTTGGGCGGAATTTTTAGCCTGCACTCCAACGTAGAATATCGGAAAGTATCATTTGCAAGGCAGCCCGAGGCAGTAGAATGTAAAACGTTAGTTGCATTTTGCAATGAACAAAATTTCCTTAAATAATTCTGTGATGTGATGTTTTGTCTGGTGGGTGCATCATTGAGCCTGTTTGCATTTGGAATTATATCTCAAATTGTAGCGAAAAAGAATGTCCTTCAGTTGCGACGACCATTATGCAAGTATGGATTTGAGGAGTTGAAAGGGAAGTTTTTTTTGTGCGCCCGCCGACAGTCTGTTGCTGTTACTTTTCTCGTTTCTGTATTGATAAGTTTATTAAGAACTACTGTATTTAACAGTACAATTGCATGTCTCTAAATCACTTATTGGTCAAATGCTAATGTGATTTCTTTCCCGTTCTGCCATCATTGTATTTTTTTGTAGGTTTGATTTCAGAGAATTTCGCTTTGTGCAGGCGATGTTGTTCGCAATTGAAGAAATAAACAGGAACCCTACTCTGCTCCCGAACCTTACACTGGGTTACCAGATTTATGATTCGTGTGGCATGCCGTCCTTGTCTATTAAGGCAGCCTTAGAGATTTTAGATGGGCGAAGGGACGCTGTTTCAGAGGATGACTGTAGGAATGTAAATGCCATTGTTGCTGATTCAGGATCCTCACAGTCCGCTGCAGTTTCAAGGCTATTAAGCCCTTTCAGAATCCCCATGGTAAGTGAACTACATCGAGTATTATAACAGCGCAACATTGAGAAGTTCCCATAGCATAGAAATAACCACCTGACGAAGGAGCAGCGCTCCCAAAGCTAGGCTTCTAAATGAACCTGTTGGACTGCGACCTGGTGTTGCGTTATCTTTAACTTCGTATACCACAGTCCAAAACCTGCATCTCCAAAACTAAAGCATAGGGTCATCAAGGTTTAACAGCAGAGAAAGATATCTTTCGGTTCTTCGAGTCCGCTTCCAATATCAATAATCCATCTATTCTAATAAAATTTTCCAACACTTGGCTTGTAGCCTTGTATGGCGTTTCAGATGTTCATCTAAGTAGTTCTTAAATGTCTCAAGCGGTCCTGTCTCTACCAGCCTTTTAGGCAGTGAGTTCCTAACACCAGAAAATGCAACCTTCAAATTCCCTTGAACTGTCCTGCTCCTCACATTAATACTGTAACCCCTCGCTCATGAGCCCTCCACTAAGGGGAAAAGTTTGTCCCTATCGTGTGAAACTATCATGGTATTCGAACAGATGAAAGACTCAACAGACAATCAAGGTATTTTTCAATGTATAACCTCAGTTACATCACACTGTAAAGTTTTGCCTTACAATTGTGTCCTCCACAACCACCTGATGAAGGAGCGGCGCTCCGAAAGCTAGTGCTTCCAATTAAACCTATTGGACTATAACCTGGTGTTGTGTGATTTTTAACTTTGTAACTCCCTATCGACAGTAGCTATCCTCCTCAGAATTTTGCACAGCTCAATAGGCACTTCCATCCGCGTCCCCCCCCCCCTCCACTCCGCCACTGACCACACCTCCCCACCTTCCGCCTCCCCCCCCCCCCCCCCACACCGGTGTATGGAAAACAATCCTATCCGATCTAATCTGTGTTTATTGATGTATCACTCCTGCCCAGACATCATTCTGGTGAGTTTCTTATACACCCCTCTACTGTGCATCCTTGTCATTTTATAATGAGCAAAACTATATACAATACTTCAGCTGTTGTGTATTATTATGCACAGTTCTATCATTACTTCCCTTTTTAGTTTTCTATACTTTGATTAATAAACTGTAATGAGGTTGATTGAATCAACATAAATTTAACCTATTTGAAATTTACAATAAAATCTCCACAGGTAAACAGTGAAAATCTGTAATGAAAGGTGATTAGATTGAAGAGAAGAATGGAATTTAACATTTCAATTTCATTCACTGATTTGCTATTGTTGTGGTATTTATAATGAAATGACCATATCCTTTAATCATTATTCGTTATTATTAACTATTGGCACTCGACCAGGTATTTGAAATTGATGTGTTTTTGAATAAGAAAGACAGATTAAATTTTGCTGATCTAGAAGTATTGTTCAGAAGTCTCTTTGAGATTGGATCATAAAGTTTTGAAACCGCTCTTGTCTGTTCTCAGTTTCAAATATTCAACAATAATTTCTTCAAATTTTGTTTGCCCTTTTTTGTTCTCATGTCCATTTGATATTCAGAAGGGTCTCAATGTATATTTGCAGTTTATCATTTGTTGTTAATGGCTCGGTTACATTTCATCTTTCTCGCATATCTTCACTGCCAAAAAATTTTGTCTGAGATGCTGTGGACTTGCCTCAATTATGACATAGGTTCTTATGATTACTGCCCATGGTGACAGATCAATACCACACACGTGCCACCAAGCACCATATTTGATGAGGTATGAAGTAAATGTATAACCTAGCTGATTATTATTAAGATTAATTACCTTTCCAATGTCCTACTGTCTGAGTGTTAATTGTGTTGCAAATAGACTGATATCTGGGATAGTAGGACTGACATGTGAAGGGAGACTGGATTGAATCCGAATATGGTCATTGGAGTTGCAAAGAATGATGGATATCTCATAGAAACCTGTCAATTTCTAACAGGACGAGACAAACAAAAGCAGGATGGATGTTTCCAATGATTGGAGATTCCAGATCATGGCTGAGACAGGGTAGGTCATTTAAGACTGAGATGAGGAAAGATTTCTCCACCTAGGGTGGCCCTGTGGAATTCTTTGCCACAGAAAGCAGTTGAAGGCAAAAAAAGGGAGAATATTTCCAAGGAAGAGCTAGATATAATTCTTCAGGCTAAAGTAATCAAAGGATAAGGGAAAACAGGGGACTGAGTTGAATGGTCAGCAGAATCATATTGAATGGCAGAGGAGGCTCAAGGGTTAAAAGGTCAATTCTTGCACCTTTTTTCCATGTTCTAACCTCTATGCATATTGTTATATTCAAATATAAAAATGTTCAAACTCTCAACTATCTTTTAAGATCAGAGCAACTCTAAAGATTAGCCCATGTAGGAAGGACTAGTAATAACATTGGTGTGTGTCAACACCCTCAAGTGAACATTTTCAACCTTTGAACCTTGGCTGTGACTTTAATTCAGTCTTTTATGGTGACACAATGTCAGATTTATTAATACCTGTTCTCATCAACATTCAAATGCAGTCAATTTCCAGCATGGGTCCCTGAGTAATATTTATTGCCTAGATTCATTATCTTGGCTGTCATAACAGCTGAAATCAATGAAAGAAGCACTCAGTAATGAAGGTGGAGACAGCTACCCCCTTCATTTGATACCTTAGATATCGTTAATAGACCAAAGGAGTTGATAACTGACTCATCAGGAGGCCTATCTTTTTGTTTTCTAATTATTGTTTTTACAATTCTGATTTCCAACAGGTCAGTTATTTTTCAACCTGTAGTTGTTTGAGCAACAAAAAAGAACATCCATCATTTTTCAGAACAATACCCAGTGATTACTTTCAGGCGAGGGCATTGGCTCAACTAGTGAAACATTTTGGATGGAATTGGATTGGAACAATCAAGAGTGACAATGACTATGGAAACTTTGGGATGCAAGCGTTCACAGAAGCTGTCCAGCAGTTGGGAGTTTGTATTGCCTTTTCTGAGTCCTTTTGCAGAACATACCCTAGAGAAAAGTTACTCAGAACTATTAATGTTGTGAAGGAAGCAAACACAAAAGTTATTGTGGCCTTTATTGCTAAAGGTGATATGGAAATTTTGCTAAAGGAGATTGCAAGACAAAACATCAAAGGCATTCAATGGATAGGAAGTGAAGCTTGGATTTCCATAACAATTCTTCCCTTGAAAGAAAGCCGAAGGTTTCTGACTGGAGCATTAGGAATTTCAATTCCTCAAGCAAACATCCGTGGTTTTAAGGCATTTCTGTACCAAGCACACCCTTCTGCAAACCCAGGAAATAGTTTACTCAAAGAATTTTGGGAAACAACCTTCAATTGTCATCTAAGCTTGGCAGGGAATCAGGCAAATGGAACAGAAGAAACTTCTGAATGTACAGGCCAAGAGAGTTTGCAAACCATTAAAAATATCTATACTGACACATCTCAGTTGAGAGTTACATATAATGTGTACAAGGCAACACATGCTATAGCTCATGCTCTGCACCACATGCTCAGATGTAACACTGTGGACAAGGCATCCTGGAATAATACATGTGACAATCTGTCCAATTTTCAATCACAACAGGTATTGAAACTATTTTACAGTTGAAACAAAATCTTACTGTGTTCCAATTATATTCATGGTAGGACAGAAAATAAGGTTCAAATAGTTGTTTCTTTTTTGCAGTTCATGCTATTTCAATTGTTTTCTCTTAAAGCTTTTGCAATACTTGAAAATGGTCAATTTCACCACTATGACTGGAGAAACGGTGCACTTCAATGAAAATGGGGATCCCATTCCAAAGTATGACATTGTAAATTGGCAAAGCACTGGGGATGGCACTGATGTAGTAACAGTAGGATATTATGATGGATCTGCAACTCCAGGTGAAGAATTCTCTATTAATGAAGAATCAGTTGTTTGGAGTGATGGGCGAAGAAAAGTAATTTAAAATTTATTGTTTTGATATCTTTCTTTTTGATCTTTCAGGTCAGATAAACTAGTTCTCAATAAATAACCATTGATGAGGCAGGGAAGGCAATAAAAATACAGCTTCTTGTCCAATTAATCTTCATGTACACCCTCACATTTACAATGGCTATTCTGTGAGGGTGGCGCAAATGGAATAAGACAATAGCAATTACTATGAGGAATCAGATTAAAATACTTTTGCTAGTAATGCAGAACCCTGAACTACTAATGTTATGGTGCATTTAAATAGCAATATGGTTGTTGGCAATTTTAAAGTCAGTTAATTTAAAAAATCTGGCATGAAATTTCTATAAATTCTTATAACAAATCAAACTGGTTACCTACTATTCTGTAGGGAAGAAAATATGCTGTGTGGCCTGACTCCAGATCCACAGTAGTGTGTTTGAGTCATAACTATTCTGTGAAATAGCCTAGATAGCTATTCAGTTGCCACCAGTAACTCTGCAAAGATTAATTTCCAATAATACCCACATCCTGTGAATAAATAAATACCAATGACTTATGTAATTCACAGAAGAATCTTCCTATCATAGCTCAAACAAAAACAAAATACTTTGGATATTGGAAATCTGAAATAAACCCACAAAATACTGGAGAAGCTCAACAGATCTGGAAGCATCTATGGAGAGAGAACTTGAGTTGCTATGAATCTGCATTGGAAGAACGTAAATTATTGTTTCTATCTCCATAGAATCTGCCAGACCTCCTGGGTTTTTCCAGCATTTTCTGTGTTTGTTTCCAATATAGGTCATCTGGTAGCTCCCTTACATTTGTATATCATTTAACTGGATGTTCGCAGCCACCTTTTTGGTGGAGACACTACAAATCTAAATCAAGCTTTGATCTCAAGGACATTTGTGACTTTTGTGACATTAGTCTGTGCTTTTCATCTCTAGACCAAACTTTAGATCGTGCAAAGCTCTAAACATTTATTAATCTCATTTACATAAGGTACCACAGGCAATTTGCTCTGAAAGTTGTAAACCTGGAACAAGGAAAGCTGCCAGAAAAGGGCAGCCTATTTGCTGTTTTGATTGTGTAGAGTGTGCTGAAGGGGAGATCAGTAATATTACAGGTATATAAATACATAAACCCACATATGTACTTAACTATTCATGCATTTTAACTTATTTATATCATTTTAATTTTTAGAAAAAACTTTATTTCATGTACTTGTGCTTATTTTAAATAGATTCAATAACGTGCCTAAAATGTCCTTGGGATTATTGGCCAAATGAACAGCGAAACCAATGCATACCGAAGATGACTGAATTTCTCTCCTTTGAGGAGATCATGGGGATCGTTTTAGTGACACTGGCATTACTTGGAACTGGCTTCACTGTGTCTGTAACCGTAATTTTCTGTGTTCATATCAACACTCCCATTGTTAAAGCCACCAATGCAGAATTAAGCTTTCTGCTTCTTTTTGCTTTAGTGCTGTGCTTTCTCTGCTCAATAACATTCATTGGAAAACCTTCAAACTGGTCTTGCATGTTACGCCACACCATGTTTGGTATTACTTTTGTTCTCTGCATTTCCTGTGTTTTGGGCAAAACCTTGGTTGTAATGATGGCCTTTAATACAACCCTTCCTAATAATAACATGATGAAGTGGTTTGGGCCAGTACAACAACGTCTGGCCATTTTCATCCTTACATTTATACAATGTCTAATATGCATGGTCTGGCTAATTACATCACCACCCTATCCACTGAAAAATGTGAATTATTTTAAAGATATTATTATTTTAGAATGTGATGTTGGGTCTGTGACAGCCTTTTATTTGGTTCTTGGTTATGTAGGATTTTTGTCTTGTGTTTGTTTTGCGGTTGCCTTTTTAGTCCGTAGACTGCCAGATAATTTCAATGAAGCTCAATGTATTACTTTTAGCATGCTTATATTCTGTGCAGTTTGGATAACATTCATTCCTGCTTATCTAAGTTCTCCTGGCAAATACATGGTGGCTGTAGAAGTGTTTGCCATTCTGGCATCCAGTTTTGGTCTACTTGTCTGCATTTTTGTTCCTAAATGTTACATTATCCTACTACAACCAGAGAAGAATACAAAGAAACATTTGATACACAAAGTCACTTGAAATGAAAGAAACTCCTCATCTTTCCTCTTCTTTACAGCTGTGTAACAGTTTCCTTGTTTTATCCAAGCAACAACAGAGTTAAAATGATTAAATTGTGGTATCTGGTTTCATGTAATTGGCTTACATCTCAATTTTACCAGAACATTAACATAGAATTGCACAATTTAGGAGCAGGAGGAGGCCATTCAACCATTCTGGTCTGCTCCATTTGACTATCCTGGATTATCTATTTCTTGTTGTAACCCTGTTTTCCAGCCTGCATTTTCCCTCCCTTTATCCACCTCAAAAAGAATGATCCAACTGAAATATTTAAAATGACAAAAAGGAGGTGAATATATGCATAGTGGCAAACTAATTCTTCCAGTGGAAACATGGAGGCTCAGGCATAACTTTATAATTGGGGGCAAAGCTACTCAGGTATGAAAGCAGGAAGCATTTTTCCACACAACAAGTGGGAGAAATCTGGAAATGCCTCATCAAAATGTCTTGAATCTGATATGTAAAAGCTGTGACTGATCAATTTTGTTAGGTTCTGAGAAAAAGGCAAATACTTGACTGAAGATACAGATGAGCAATAATCTAATTGAATGAGAAAGATTATGAATAGGGTGAATGACTTAGTCCTGTTCCTGTCTTTTTATGTGAATTCTTTCAATATTAAACTTGTGATTGCATGAAATACTACATCACTTTCTTTGGTTTTCTTTGTAAGTTCTGCATGTGAATAATGTGCATTCAGTAAATTCCAACATTGATAATATCCATTACCTGACTTGAAAAATGTGCACCAATGTTTTAGCATTGCATTAAAGCAGCTTTTCTGCGGCACCTTTGATAGTATACAAACTAATATTCATAAGAATTGATCTGTAAAAAGTCAAATTCTAACCTATAGTTTTCCTGAAAATTATCTAGAGGATAATTATTTTACAAGTGTTTATTGTGGTTAAATCAAATGTCTTTATTCCTGTGACATTAGTCAGTTTGAAATTGGAATTACACTTTGACCTGCACAAATGCCTCATCTTCAACATGCCTGTGGAAAAGTGGGACTGGTTTGATAAATTGTAACATTCCTCTTGTTTGATTAACCAAATGCAACCCACACTCAAAATCATACAACTCTTTGATTTCAAAAAGTCAATTTGCTCTTTTTTGAAATGATAATTTGAAGTCTCTTTCAGTGTCTATTTCTCTCATAGTTGTATATTGATGAGGAAAGATAAGTAAAATGTGAATGTCTGATTATTATTGCAATTACTTTATGTTTAATGTGAACTGACAAAGATAGATAAAAAAAAGTAACATTATTGGGAAAACAACATGAAACACACAAATAGTAAAATAGCAATTTAGATCCACTGAAGAATATGGAATTTGAAATAGCAGTAGAAAATGTAATGTGTAGCTCTGGTTAACTGAGATGTTTCTATATATTTCTGAATATGGCAATATATTTAATCAGTTAGATGATAAAATGAGCTGGAAATGAGGAACAATCCAACTGTAACATGAGATTTGACCACATGGATGACGCAACGATTAAGAAGTGATTGATTTATTCCACTGGTATCAGATCATCACAAATAGGAAGGGAAATTAAAGTGCTTCGGTTTCCTCCCACAGTCCAAAGATGCACAGGTCAGGTGAATTGGCCATGCTAAATTGCCCATAGTGTTAGGTCCATTAGTCAGAGGGAAATGGGTCTGGGTGGGATACTCTTCGGAGGGTCGGTGTGGACTGGTTGGGCCAAAGAGCCTGTTTCCATACTATAGGGAATCTAATCTTATAAACAAAGAACCATTTGCAGTATGTACATGGAACAAAACATGTGAATTACATTGAGCTCAGGAACCCTTTGTCCATGTGCTCCATCTTTTCATCAACTCTCTTTCCACAAATAACATTTTCTTCTCAGCTGTCATCACTCACTATCACCACATCTGGTGGAGGACCTGTGAACTGTTCAGCACCCTGGCTCAATTTCCTTTATCATGATTACCATTTGCTGCTGGAAATCCCATTATACACTTCCCTGCATGAAAATTGCCATCCTGCCAATTACACATGGCATGTAGTGACTGTGTTCTAAACTGTTGCATAATTAACAGGTTTAATTGAGCCATGATCGCAAGATTGTTCCAGTCCATATTAATAGCAGCATTTTCTTCTTATTATTGGACTGAGCAAATGATTCGTGTTGGGGTAATATCCAGCATTTGCTTGAGAAAATGTTCTCAACCTCTTATCTGCACTGCTACATCCCATGGGATTCATTCGCTGTGGTGCACCATCCACGCAAGGGTCTAGGTCACTCAGTGCTCCAGGAGTCTTATGATCGGCTGCAGTTGTTCCTTTGGGATCTGCTTTCTGTAAGATCCTCCCTGTGCTATTTCCCAGAATGTGAGTAGGCCTCCAATGCATCCACTGGCTTCACAACTCACGGGTTAAGCCTAGACTTCATATCATTATCAAACCACTTCACTGCAGCAATCAAGCTTGACACGTGTGATGATTCTGTCACTTTAAGAGGTTATTTTCTCCTTTTGTTTTAAAGAGAAGTTGTAAGGCAGAGGTGACAAGCTGGCTACTGAAGACCACTTGAGTGAACAGTTTTAGAGGCCTTGTTTTTTTTAACAGCCTTTATGGGTGTGGCCAGCTATCACAGATTAAGATTTCTGGGTTTTGGTTTTTCAGTAGCATCAGAAGCTATTGGAGTCTCAACACAGTTGGAGGTTTCAGTAAATGTCTTCTGGTTGCTACTGTCTCTGAATTTTCTCTTCATGCTTCTTTTTACCTCCTGGGTTGGAGAACTGCATGTGAGAATCTGTGTCTGAAGTTTTCTTTTTACCAAGCGGTGTGTTTTGGAAGATTTAATTACAAACAGTTTGACTTGTTGGGCCGAAGGGCCTGTTTCCACACTGTAAGTAATCTAATGTAATCATCTAATCTATGCTGTCCTCTTAAAATATTTTTCGAGGGTCTGGTCTGGTTCAGAATACAATTCATGTTTCATAACATTGCTGAATGAGCTGCTTGCTTTGCACCATCCACCAGACTTCTGACTTCAAACAGCTCTCCTTCGTTTGTGAACCAAATCTGAGATTGATCTTCCTGGCTATTGATTCAATAACATAGGTGTGGCAATTCATGTTTAGCTGCTTGCTAACTCTGTGGGATTCAGGGTTTTACACACCCTGTATCTGATGCTAACCCTTGAATTTGGAGAAGTAGTCTGCATCAATTAGAAGGTCAGTCCATTGGTCTTGTGATTGTTCGATGCCTTTGTTCACAGCCCTTCTCTCTCAGTGATCTTGGACATCTTCTTGAATGCCGAGCTTAGCCTCATATAATACTTGGCTATCCATTCATTGAACTGGCCATCCCCATCAAAAGGCATAGTGAATACAAAAAGATGACCACAGGAAAGACTAGCTCTTATCTAAAGAAGAGATAGTATGGAGAATAGCACATGCATTAGTATGGGGTGCTAATATAAAAATAAACCAGTTCTGGTAGGTACTCAGAGCAGTTTTGTGTACACGCATGAGCCATGCATAATACAGATAAACCATTAACACTGTCTATTACAATATGGATGTTAAAAGGTGGTGCAGCCCTTGTCAATGCCATATACCTGTACCTCGCAAGACTCCTGTAGGATCTTGCTCTCAAAGTTGTGTTCCAGCTCATTGAAATTCTGACATGGAACACCAAAGTAAACAAAACAATCACACTTTAATGTTCTGGCTACAGTTGAATTCTTTTGCTCATGAATGGGAATGGCTTGCGTTAACCTGAACATATCCATGGATATGAGAATGTCCTTGATGACCAGGGAGCTATTGCTGGGATGATGCCACTTCCTTGCTTTGCCAAATTACACCTCTGACAATTCTACCACTATTTATCAATATCAGTAGCTATCCCAGGACTGTAACACTAGTCACTGATTAAAGTAGCCATTTTTTCTGTCACTTGGTGTCCAGCTTGATCAAGAACTGCCAATAACACTTGAAGCTGTTGGGAAGAATGAGTTATACCTGTTTGACGTCAACACCATGGGTACTTCTTACTTCACTGTTATAGTGATCAAATCATAATATACCCAAAACCCCAGCTATACAAAGTGTGACTGAAAATGGATATGGAGAGCCTGGTATAGCCATGCTACGGAATATCTAACTCCTTTGAAGCAGAGACCCAGGTGAAGGAAGAGACATCAATAATCCTGTGAATTTGAGGCAGATACACATGGAAAAACCTGGTAGTGGTTTGCATCTCTGCTTTTGTGTCAGTTAGGCATGGTGCTTCAACCTTGCCTAAATTTCATGTTCACTGTGGGGTGAGACCCAATTATTCTACATAAGACTAAGTATCTTCTTGAGAGCACCTTAATACCACCACACTTACCCCACACTCCCTACACACCCATCGTCAACTCCCTCCAATCTGGTTCTTGACGTTGGGCCAAACTAGTTTAATGTATGATGAGACCATTAAACTGGATGGGTTTTCTGTGCCTGATGGCTGTGTTGGCAATGGCTGTAAAGCACACTCTAGATTGGAGTGCCCAACCCTGGCACAATTCAGAAACCTCTTTAGAGACTATCTTGAGCAGGATTGGCCATGAGACTTACTGTGGAAATAAGAGAGCAAGGACTGGATCTGCACATGGAGTGTTGCCAGGTGTTCCACCTGTCTCTTTAGCCTGAAGTCTACATCCTGGTAGTCATCTCTCTGATGGTACCTCTTTCCTGCCAAACTTTCCCCATCAACTGGATATATGATCCTGTGCTTCAAAGAAAGATAGTTGAGGTTTGTCACTGTCACACCTCCTGAACTCCATTTGGACCTTGTCATCTCTGACTGATAGGTGACCCATTGGTATTCAGTCCTTGTCAATCAGAAGTAAAAATTAAGGAGGATGACTTGGTTGAACAATTTCACCAGGGATATAGGAACTAGATATTCCTCTCAGCCTGCTTGTATTCACAAAACGTCTGCTGTAACTGCATCTATTTCTGTCTCCAAAAAACCCTTCTCAGGCACCTCAAAGACTCACTGCAGACATTTTGATGATTTGTACCACATCCTAGTATTGTTCAACAGAAGTTCCATCACAAAGTCACCTGATCACTTGGATTGAACCCTCTGAATGTTGTGGCCAGCTGTATGTCCTCAAACTAGTCTTCCATCATAGGATAATTAGTTATTTTCAGTCTTCTCCCAAATTCATCCATCTTCATATTCATTGGCAAGTAGAATATCTGACTAGAGGTACTGCTTCCCTCTTCCATAATGCAAAGGGAATAAACATGGGGAGCATCTATATCTGTTTGCCCTGTAGGTCTGATTCCCTACACCAGTCTCTGAGTTTTCAATGATCCTGCAGCAGATTCACCCTCCGTCTTGAAAATTGCCTTCTAACTCTTTCATCATATGCTCCATTGTGGCCAGATGTCTTTCAACCTTACCCATTTTGAGTTGACACTGATTACTGGAACTCCACTGACCACACCAGAAATGTAACATGAGATTTATAACATTGAAGATTCTCTACTCCACCAACATCAGATCATTACTAACAGAAAGTAAAATTAAGGATGAACAACAGACTATTGATTGTACACGTAAGTAGCAAAACCTATGGGTTACATTGGGATTGGAATCATTTGTCTGTATTTTTCCCCTGCTCATCCATCCTCTTCTCACCAAAGACATAATTTATTACAGCACAAATTCATTTGATTGCTTCAGCTGCTGTCCCTGACCATTGACATCTGCTAGTAGAGGACCTGCTCGACTGCTCAGTTCCTCAGTTAAATTGCAAGCAAGATTTTACGCATTGCGTTCTTCCAATGCCAATCTATGAATACAAGTCTCCCATAATTGTAGAGGAGTCATCCAATCCTGTTCCCCACCTTAGTAGATTATGGTCTACAGAATATAATCCATTTGAGAAAATCTTGTACTGCCTATGGAGGAACAAGGAGAGAATATTACAAATTTGGCAAGTTGGTCAGATTATCAGGAATAATGTTTATGCAAATTGACACCAAATACATGAGTATTTCCACCTCATATGAGCTAACAGCCATAAATTTGGTACAGCAGCAAAAGTAATGACTGACACAAAAGTATTACAATGAACAATAATGCTACTGTGCTACCAGAACACAGTCAATCCCCAGTGTCACTCACAACGTAATGAATTTATAGTAATGGTCACAAGTTCACTGTATGTATGCAGGATATGAGCTAATATGTGGTTTAAAAAATTTCAAACCAAATATATGGATTGTCTATGTCATGTTTATCCTAAAGATCAACAATGTTTGGATCCCTAGAACTTAATTGCTTTCTGTAAACTGTTCTATTGCTCGTGGATTAAATTAATATTTTTGTGACTGTATTTTGCATATGGTCTTTCCCACTCTGGAACAGTAGAAATAAAATAGCTTCATTGTATATTAAAATATCTTAAGAAAGAATTCTGATCAACTGTGAACCTGTCTTAATTCGCTGGGTTAAAACAAAACATGCTGATGCATTTCAGATTGCCAGTTCTGCCACCATTCCTCTTAGGCATTCCTCTGTAGGGGTGGGGTGGAGCATCTTGATGAACAGTGTGTGTCTTGAAGCTGTAACAACTTCATGGCAAATTACAGTAATTTCTATTACTGCCAGAGGCAAATGAATGAGCAGTTAGATGGAAAAACATGATTAATCGGGAGAATGGGATGTAACAGTTGGAACTGTACACATTACTACAGTACACCGAACATAAAAGAAAAGTTGAAATGTGAATTAAGCAACAAAATGTTTAAAAGTAATCATAATACTGACAAAGAACAAAGACTATTAAAGCACAGGACAGGCTTGCACTCTAAGCCTTAGCCAATCCAGATCCTTTATCTAAACCTGTCACCTATTTTCTAAGGATCTGTATCCCTCTGCTGCTGGCCCATTCATGTGTCTGTCCAGATACATCTATCGTGTCCATCTCTATCACTTCCGTTGGCAATGCGGTCCAGGCACCCACCACCCTCTGCATTAAAAAAAAACTTTCCATGCATATCTCCCTTAAACTTTTCCCCTCTCACCTTGAAGTTATGACCCCTAGTAATTGAGTCCCCCACTCTGGGAAAAAGCTTCTTGCTATCCACTCTGTCTATACCTCTTATGATTTTGTAGACCTCAAAAAGGTCCCCCATCAACCTCTGTCTTTCTAATGAAAATAATCCTAATCTAGTCAACCTCTCTTCCTAGCTCACACCCTCCATGTTAGGCAACATCCTGGTGAACCTCCTCTGCACCATCTCCAAAGCATCCACATTCTTTTGGTAATGTGGTGACCAGAACTGTACTCAGTATTTAAGATGTGGCCAAACCAAAGTCCTACACAACTGTAAAATGACCTGCCAACTCTTGTACTCAATACCCATCCAATGAAGGAAAGCATTCCATATGCTTTCTTGAACAATCTATTGACCTGCGTTGCAACCATCAGAGAAAAATGGACCGGAATAACCAGATCTCTCCGTATATCAATTTTCCCCAGAGCTTTTCCATTTACCATATAGTTTTGAATTGGATCTTCCAAAATGCATCACCTCGCATTTGCCCAGATTGAACTCCATCTACCATTTCTCCACCCAACTCTCCCACCTATCTATATTCTGCTCCATTCTCCGACAGTCCCCTTCATTATCTATTACTCCACCAATCTTAGTGTCATCTGCAAACTTGCTAATCAGACCACTTATACCTTCCTCCAGATCATATACGTATATTACAATCAACAGTGGTCCCAACACGGATCCCTGTGGGACACCACTGGTCACAGCTCTCCATTTTGAGAAGCTCCCTTCCATGACTACTCTCTGTCTCCTGCTACCAAGTCAGTTATTTATCCATCTAGCTAGTACACCAAGGACCCCAAGCCACTTTACTTTCTCCATCAGCCTACCATAGTGAACCTTATTAAATGTTTTACTGAAGTCCATGTATATGACATCTACAGCCCTCCCCTCCTCAATTAACTTTGTCAGTTCCGCAAAGAATTCTATTAAGTTGGTAAGACATGACCTTCTCTGCACAAAACCATGTTACCTGTGACTGATAAGCCCATTTTCTTCAAAATGTAAATAGATTCTATCCCTCAGTATCTTCTCCAGCAGCTTCCCTAGCACTGATGTCAGGCTCACTGGATTATCCCTGCTACCCTTCTTAAACAAGGGACAACACTAGCAATTCTCCAGTCCTCCAGGATCTCACCCATGTTCAAGGATGTTGCAAAGATATCTGCTAAGACCCCAGTTATTTCCTGTCTTGCTTCCTTCAGTAACTGGGATAAATCCCATCCAGACCTGGGGACTTGTCCACCTAATGCCTTTGAGAATACTCAATACTTCCTCCCTCCTTATGCCGATGTGACCTAGAGTAATCAAACATGTATCCCTAACCTCAACATCTATTATGACCCTGTCCTCAGTGAATACTGACGTAAAGTACTCATTAAGAATCTCACCTATTTTCTCTGACTCCACGCATAACTTTCCTTCTTTGTCCTTCAGTGGGCCAACCCTTTCTCTAGTTGCCTTGTTCCTTTTATACGAATAAAAGGTTTTGGGATTTTCCTTAACCCTGCAAGTAGCAAAGAATATAAATAATTAGGCTAACGGTGAAGGAAAACATGCTGTAATATAAAAGAGGAAAGCTCCAATGAGCCATAGAATTGCACAATCTAACACTAGAAGGAGGAAACTACTACAATGCAATGATAATGAAGTTGAAGGGATAGTAAGTAGCAGTTGTATGAACTGCCTTTTACAATATCACCACCAAGCACTAGGTCTTGTAAATTCCAGTTATTTCATAATTTTCTGAAGTATCCTATACTAATATGGCACCTCCATTCATCTAAAAGAGTCATAGAATGGAACAATGCAAGCTGACCCATCATTCGTGTCTGTGCACCATTATTAGACCTGTTGCTTTTGTCTTTTCCTATTATCATTGTTTTCCTTCTTTCAAGTGTTCATCGAGTTGTCTTTTAAAAATTGCCATTGAATCTGCTTAAACCAAACTTTCAGGCAGCACCTTTCAGATCATAACAACTCACTGTATAAAAAAACCTTTCATCTCAGACTGAAGCATTCTCAAATTGTCTGATGTATGTGTTTTTAAGATGGGGTGCCATCTGCAAATGAAAGCAGCTTCTCCTTCTTTACTCTAAAAACATCCTTCACAATTATGAACCTTTATTGAATTTCCTGTGAGCCTTCTCTGAACTTTGAAAAACAAACCAAACCATTGTAACCTTTCCATATTATTAAGTTCCTCTCTCTTACTGCCATTTTAGCAAACCTTCTATATGCCTGCACAATAACATCTCTGCATCAACACCAAGTCTTTTACTTTCCTATGAACAACAAATGAAACAGAATATGCCATTTGGTGTCACCAGATTTGCGTTATTTCTAAAGATGAATTTCATTTCAAGCATCTTGACCACCACAACAATCGCCATTTCTAGATTCAATTTATCATAAGTGTTTGCAGAGAAACTGAAAATTGTTTACCACTATCTGATGTAGAGGTCACAGTGCTACAGCTTAGTCAAAACAAATATGCATCATTTAAAATCAGGAGAAAAGAGTTTCCTAAACAATTGACTAGATTTGCAGAACATTGTTGAAAATTAATTAGATTCAGTCCAAAATTATTTCTCAAAACTGATTATTTGACAATATTAGATCTGCTTTAATTGGTTTTCTGCATGTGTATCCCAGGTGAGAACCTTGATTCAGACACCAGACTGTGGATGTTTGATACACCCTCACCTTTCAAGGATTGCTGTAAACTAAAAACATATTTCTTTTGGGATTTCTAGCGAATTTTGCAGCATAATTAAATTGGGTGATCAACCTTGTAGACTTCATCAAACTTTATAAAAGGCACATTAATCTCTTTTGCACACTGTAACAAATGACCTCTGGTGCCTTGTTACACATTATAATGTATTACTCGTTTATCTGGGTGGTTTGTATTGTCATCCCTTTACTGGGAGCAGATGAATCAATGTGTAAGCGTTCCGGTGAGTTTTATTTGCCAGGTCTCTATGAAGGTGGAGACATCATTATTGGAGGAGTATTTCCCATCTATAATAAAGAATTGAAAATAAGTAAGTCTTTTACAACTCATCCACCACCTTCAGAGTGTGCCAGGTGAGATTGTGTTTAAACTCTCTGGTTAATTTAGAAGTTCAGAATTGAGTTCATTAAAGCAGTTAATAAATGTCTTGTTAACTTTGAATATTAATCTTTGTGTTGTTTAACTGTAATATGTATTTGCAATCTGTTTCATTCATTTGCATTCTCAAATTCACTGGGAGTCACCAGACAGTAGAATCCAGATTATGATCCAGAAATTGTTAAATTTTAGAAAGTTTTAACGTTATCAGGTTAATTTGTGCACATGTACTATACCAATGTGATTGTTTAGATATCATGTTCAACTTGAAGTATCTCAATGTTGAGAGTCATTTTAATCTTTTTGCTTTCCTTTTGGAAGTGTCAAAGTCTCCTTTGGTTTATAAAGTTGCATTAGCTACCTCTGTCATTTGTGTTCTACCATTTCCTTCAGTGTTACTACTGTCAATTCAAATTGTGTAAAGTTTAATGCAATAAAATTTATGGGCACATTTTATCACTGTTATCCTGCAGTTTTGATCTCAGAGCATTTCGCTGGACACTGGTCATGATTTTCGCAATAAAGGAGATTAATCAGGATTCAAAGATACTTCCAAATATCACACTAGGCTATCGAATTCATGATTCCTGTGCTTCACCATCTCAGGCTCTCAAAGCAGCCCTGACACTGGTAAATGGACAAGAAAAAAATATTCCAGAATTTAATTGCAAGGGAGGTTCTTCTATTGCAGCCATCATTGGAGAGTCCGGATCATCACAGTCGATAACCATAGCAAGGGCAGTCGCATCGTTTGGTATTTCAATGGTAAGGCAATTCAATAAAAGCAGTTTTTGCAAACAGAACAGATTATTAATGGCCTTGGTTTCAGTCTTGACTAACAGAAATCCATCAATCTTGGTTTTAAATTTTTTGATTCCACTCCCCACGCCCCCGAACCCCCTCTTCCCCTCCCCCCCCCCCCATCTTTTTGGTAAAGAATTCCAGAATCTCACTTGCAATTATCAAAAATGTGCATTCTGAGAATGTCATGAATTGTCTAAATCTCATTTTGAAATTTCCCACTATGCCTGTTAGTTTTCTCCCACCTCCCCAAACTCCTGCACCCTTCTTCTGGACTCTGGCACGAAAAGATCTAGTCAAACAAATCTGAATGGTTACGCAACTAATTTGCATTATTATCAAAAGTAGGTAATGAGAAACTGGCAAGGTGGCTGATTACCAACAGAAGCATATTTCAAGTAATTGACAAGAGGATGAGGTAGCAGGTGGGAGGTTTATATTTTTATGCAGAATTTTATGAGCTGGTATACATTGCTTGGAACATGGTGGTAGCAGCTGGAATGGTGAAAGGTTTGGGAACTAAATTCTAGAGCTTTAGCTGCATGCAAAGGGAATTGGGGATGTGCAAAAAGAGCATGAAGATTTGAAATGTTTTAGTCTGAATCTGGAAACAGAGAATAATAAGCACATTCAGAGATTTGAAAACAAAGCTGAGGGTGTTAAAAGTGAGGCACTAACAGATTACAAACGCGGGGCAATGGTGAAGAGTTCTGTGCAAGTTTGGAATTGGGCAGCAGAATATTGGATTTCAATCTGCAGGATGGAAGATCAGAGACCGTGAAAATTCAAAACTCAAGGTAACAATTGAAACAGCATCAGCAGCAGAGTAGCTGGGGCACGGAACACAGTTGTGTAATGACATAAAAGGGAAAAGTAGGTGATGTGGGTGGAATAATGGATATGTGTTCAGAACTTCACTCTGATGTCAAATATGATACATGTTGTCAGGTTGGGCTCAAAGAGTTGCTTGGGAAATGATGGAGTCATTAGCTGGGTAAGAAATTTATAATGGTGGCCAAAGACAATGACTTCTGCCTTTCTGGTACTTGGTTGGTGGTAATTTCTACTTACCTTTAGTGGTTATTGGGTAATCAGCAGTAAATCATTGCAGGGATCAAGCAACATAATGACACATTAGGACAGACCAGAATATAAGTGGGACCTGATATGATTCTGGATGATATTGCTAAAGGGTGTGATGTAGATAATCATCAGTAGGAGACAAGGACTTCAGATGTAACATGTGAAACATAGATGTAGGTTTGCTCGCTGAGCTGGGAGCTTCATTTTCAGATGTTTTGGCACCATACTAGGTAATATCTTCAGTGAGACTCCAGATGAAGCATCTGAAACATGTTTGAAACATCTGGAAAAGACATCATTGCAAATGATTCTCTGACTATCACCTGATGTATTAAAAAAATTGCATCAGGCTAGGATTGCTCCCACCAGATTGGATGATAGAAGAGACGTGATGGAGGAGGATAATTTGAGTAGCTGTGTCAGAAGTTATAGATAGGTTGAGTAAAGTGAGGAGGGATGACTTATCAAAGTCACAATTACGTAGGTTGAAATTTCAAACTTTGACAAGAATAATTCCACAAGTGGGGCAGGCGCTGAAACAGGTGCTTACACATACAATTTGGCTCAGTCTCAAACTTTGGACATTAAGAGCAACACGGGCGATGGGGGAGAGCGAGGTGGGAAGATGGGGAGAGTGGGGTGTGGGGAGATAGGGAGAGCTGAGGGCTTACAGGGGAACAGCAGGAGAGTGAGGTGAGGGGAAGGTGGGGAGAGCAGGGGGACAGTGGTATATCAAAGGTAGATTTTTCATGGGGAGGGTGGCGTGGGTGTATATTACACTTTACAAACAGCACTCAAATCAACGATAAAAATGGATGTTGCTGGAAAAACTCAGCAGGTTTGGCAGCATCTGTGAAGAGAAATCAGAATTAACATTTGATGGATTACTCGACCCAAAACATTATTTATGATTTCTCTGCACAAATGTTGGCAGACCTGCTGAGCTTTTCCAATAAGCCCTGTTTTTGTTTCTGATTTGAAGTATCCATAGTTTTTGTTTTCAGGCCTGCTTCCACACTGTAGGGAATCTAATCTAATGACTTTGTTGGTAATCTGTTTCGCATCTGAACATCATAAAGTAAGTACTGCTGTCCCTGGGCTTATGACTTGTGGATGGGCTGGACACAGCAAAGACCGGAACAATGGGTGATGGAGTGCAAGCCCATAAGGGAGAAAGCTCCTAATTTCACATTGATTAGGCCATCAATGGAAAAGCACAGCAGTTCAGGCAGCACCCGAACTGCTGTGCTCTTCCAGCACCACTAATCCAAAATCTGGTTTCCAGCATCTGCAGTCATTGTTTTTATCCATCAATGGAAAAGCCCTAGATTACCAACTTTACACATCAAATTGCATAGAATTCCCACTCCTTCACAAGGGGCCATTTCATTCTTTGTGGATGGAAAACGCCCAAACAAAACCAAAATAACCAGTGATAAATAATTAAAACATTGCCATGACTTCGGTTGTCAGAATGGTAACTTTGACTAGAGGTGGCATGGTGGTTAAATGGTTTGCAGTGGTGCCTCATAGTGCCAGGGATTCAGATCCAACTTTGTGCGACTGTCCATGTGGAGGTTGCATGTTCTCCTCATGTGTGTAGGGGGTTTCCTTCCACGTCTAAAGATGTGCATGTCAAGTGAATTGGTCATGCTAAATTTCCCCTGTAGTGTCCAGGTGTTGGTGAGTTTGTCAAGGTAAAAATGGCATGTGGGGTTACTGGGAGGATGGATCTGGATTGGATGCTCTTTGGAGGGTCGATTACTTTTTGATGGGCCGAATGGTCTCTTGCTGCAGTGTAGGGATTATGACTCTTATTTAGGGAAGTACTTATCTCTTGATCTCAGTTCCATTCAGAAGCAGGTTGTGATTTCCCTTGAATCAAATGCATTTTGTTATTGGTATCTGCAAACGTAACCTTATCCATCATATTTAACAAAATTGTTGGTCATTCGTCTCAACTATCAATATTTAGGCTTCACCCAAATTTCTTTCCCCCTTGCTTCATCTGGTCGATACAAACACCTGCTAGCCTTATGTACTGATCTAATTTCCCACTAAATAAATCAATGCTTTTCCCCTCAGCTACCTCACCTTGTAACATGTTCCACCCTATCAGTCATATCACGAATAAGGCTATCTATCTTAATATGGAGAGTTTATTGTTATTTTTATTCAAATCATTGCAGGTCAGCTATTTCTCTACCTGTGCGTGTCTAAGCAACAAACAAGAATTCCCTACGTTTTTCAGGACTGTGCCAAGCGATTTGTTTCAGGCCAAGGCTTTAGCTCAGTTTGTGGAACATTTCGGTTGGACCTGGATCGGGACCATTGGAGGGGACAATGAGTACGGTCGGTATGGAATCCAAGCGTTCAGCGAGCTCGTCCAGCGAGCTGGAGTCTGTATCGCTTTCTCAGAAACGATTCTCAGAACATATTCCAAAGAAAGAATACTCAAGATTGTAGGCACCATAAAAATGTCGACTGCAAAGGTTATCTTGGCTTTTGCTTCCGAAGGTGACCTTTACCCGTTGCTGAAAGAAGTTGTCCGTCAAAATATCACTGGCATTCAGTGGGTAGCCAGTGAAGCATGGATTACAGCGGCACGACCTTCAACAAAGGGTAATTTCAAGTCTCTCGGTGGAACAATTGGATTTGCAAGTCGCAAAATGGCAATCCCAAAGTTTAAAGACTTTCTTCTGAGTCTACGCCCTTCAATACATTCCACCAACGATTTTGTGAATGTTTTCTGGGAAACGATATTTGGTTGCACGTTTAACAGAAACAGCTCCGTCTTCCGCACCAAGAAATGCACTGGACGTGAAAAATTACAAAAGGTGAAGAACTCTTTCTTTGATGTAACTCAGTTGAGAGTTTCCTATAATGTCTACAAAGCAGTTTATGCCATAGCTCATGCACTCCACAGTTTGCTATTTTGTGAAGATGAACTACTGGGAGCCTATCTTTGCGCTAATGTTTCCAATATCGAACCATGGCAGGTAAGAGGAATGAATGTTATATCAAACACTGATTTGGAGATGCCGGTGTTAGACTGGGCTGTACAAAGTTAAAAATCACACAATACCAGATTATAGTCCAATAGGTTTAATTGGAAGCACTAGCTTTCTGAGCGCTGCTCCTCCACTACCACCTGATGAAGGAGCGGCGCTCGGAAAGCTAGTGCTTCCAATTAAACCTGTTAGACTATATCCTGGTGTTGTGTGATTTTTAACTTTGTATCAAACACTGTAATGTAATGTCTATCTTAAATATGCAGATCCATAAACCGTACAAGTTGACTTGCATCGTTAGAGTGATGCATTGCAAATTATAATTAAAAAATATTTTATCTCAACGTTTACAAATAAGTAAGTTCACTTGTCAATGTCTGGGCACTATAAAAGAAAATGGATCCAAACTATTACCATTCTATTCCGTTAACTTTGGAGAGCTGAAACATTAATATCTGGCTAGTGCTGCTTTAAATGATCTGGCAGCTCGGTGCTAGCATTTTGTTGACAACTCAGAGATTATGAAGATGTAAGAATTGACCCTAATTTTCTATGCAGTGTACGGGGATAGGAATGAGCTCTGTTCAAATCTAAATTTTGGCAAAATGCTATGGATCATAGAGTCCCTACAGTGTGGAAACAGGCCCTTTGGACCAACATGTCCACACCGACGCTTCGATGAGTAACCCAGCCCCTACCCTAGTACTCTACATTTACAACCTTACCTACACATCCCTGAACACTATGGACAATCTACCTAACCTGACATCTTTGGATTGTGGGAGGAAACTGGATCACCTGGAAGAAACCCACGCAGACATGGGGAGAATATCCAAATTTCGCACAGACAGTTGCCCGAAGATGGAATCGAACAAAGGTCTCTGGTGCTGTGAGGCCCTCATGATACACCAGACTCAAACCGATGATTCTGCTTCTCTCTCCATGGGTGCTGCCAGACCTGCTGAGTTTCTCCAGCATTCGCTCTATTTGTTTCTGCTGGGATTGCATCTCTTTCAATTTTTTTTTAATGAAAGCACACAGACATATCCACTAGTGAATAGTTGATTAATCTACTGAAGAGTGAGCAACAATATGGTAAACAGAAACCTGCTCAAGTTAAAGCTTTTGGTTACCAGAGAAAATATAAATGACCCCAGGTGGGCAGGGGTGAAGGGCAATAAGATTCCAGTTGAAAATTTGCACTTACAGTGGCTTTCATCACAGAAATCTAGTTTTGATTCTGTGTTCAGACACCTAGGCAGGGAGAAACAATGCCTAAATTTGTGAAAAAAAAATGTTTCTAAGCTCTGCAGTTCTTTCCCTAAGTCTGTTTGTTTTTCTACCTCCATTTGCACATTTAAGACATCCCTGTAAACCAGACTGTTTTGGTCAGAAATCTATTAACTCCTTACATAATTGTGTTAAATTTTGGATGTTAGCAAAGCCTTCAACGAGGTTCTACATGATATACTGGTTAGTAAAGTTAGATCACATGGGATCCAGGGACAGCTTGCCAACTGGACACAAAATTGGCTGATGGTAGGAGACAGAGGGTTGTGGTGGAGGGTTGTTCTTCAGATTGGAGGCCTGTGACCAGTGGTGTTCCGCAAGGATTTGTTCGAGGTACACTTTTATTTGTCATTTATATATTGGATGAGAATATAGCAATCATGATTAGAACATAAAACATAGAAAAGTACAGCACGGAACAGGCCCTTTGGCCCACTATGTTGTGCCAAGGGTTAATCCTAATGTAAAGTAAAATAATTTAATCTATGCATCCCTCAACTTACTGCTACCCATTAGTAGGTTTGTGGATGACTCCAAAATTGGTTGTACATAGAACATAGAACAGTAGAACATAGCACAGGGCCTTCGGCCCACAATGTTGTGCCAAGCATTTATCTTAATCTAAGATCAACCTAACCTACATACCCCTTAATTTACTGCCGTTCATATGCTTGTCCAGCAGTTGCTTAAATGTCCCTAATGTCTCTGACTCTACGATCACTGCTGGAAGTGCATTCCATGTGCCCACCACTCTCTGCGTAAAGAACCTACCTCTGATACCTCCCATATACCTTCCTATCAACTTAAAATTATGGCACAGTAGAAAGTGAAGAAGGTTTTTTGAGAGTACAACAGGATCTTGAACAGTTGGGCCGCTGGGCTGACAAGTGGCCGATGAAGTTTAATTTCGATAATGTGAGGTTTTGTGTTTTGATAAAACAGAAAAACCGAGGGATTCTCATCCATTGTTCCTTGAAACTGGCATCACAGGTTGACACTGTGGTGAAAAAGGGTGCCTTTATTAGTCAAAGCATTGAATATAGGAGTTGGAACATCATGTTGAGGCTGTACAGGACATTGGTGAGACCACGTTTGGAGTTCTGCCTACAGTTTTGGTTGCCAAATTGGCAAGGATGCAGAAAAGATTTACGACAAAGTTAATGGGACTAGACAATTTGAGTTACACTGAAAGGCTGGATAGGCGAGGACTTTTATCCCTGGAGCATAGAAGGTTAAAGGGTGAACTTGGAGACGGTTTTAAAATCAGGACAGAAATAGATAAGGTGAATAGTAAAAATCCTTTTCCTAGAGTAGGGGAGTTCAAAACCAGAGGGCATACATTTAAGGTGAGAGGGAAAGCTTCAAAAGGGATCTTAAAAGGCACAACCATTTGCACAAAGAATGTTTCGTATGTGGAATGAACTGCCAGCTAAAGTGGTAGAGGCAGGTACAGAAACAACATTTAAAAGACTTTTGGAGATGTACATGAATAGGAAAGGTTTAGAGGCATGTGGGCCAAATACAGGCAAATGGGACTAGTATGGTTTGGGAAACCTGGTTGGCATGGATGAGTTGGACCAATGGGTATGTTTCCATGCTGTGTGACTCTATGACGCTATGAATTATTCTGTGAGGCATTTTGGGAAAGGTGCTATGTACATGCAAATTATTGTTGCCACTGTTATAGGCACTTTTTAAAGCTACAAGTGGATTATGTTAGTTCAGTAGACTAATGAACACATTACCATGTCCATGAATTATTTTGAGTAACTAAACATTCCGTTCTAATTACTCCTCTAAGCTATTTCAGCATTTAAAAGAAGTAAGATTTACCAACCGCTTTGACGAACACATATATTTTGATTCAAATGGAGATCCCACTGCATCATATGATATTATAAACTGGCAGATGAAGCAGAATGGTTTGGTTGAACATGTAACAGTTGGCTATTTTGATGCATCTGCAGCAACTGGAAATAAGTTTATGATAAATGAAGATAGTATTATATGGCATGGGAACAAAACAAAGGTAAGATCAATGCTTCTTTGTTCAATGAATTGTTTTGTTATTAGTGGAAGGAGCTAGATCATTCACAGATGATATCATAAAACTATTTCTTCATATCAAAGGTAATGGAAATCAAAATAATTTACCCAAACAGGAAACCATTTGAGCCATTGCATTTGTGTTGTTTCTTTGAAAAGTTGCCCATTTAGTTCCCCTCCTCTGTTCATCTCCTCCACAGTATAATGACCTTCTTTCAAGTATGTGTCTAGCTCCTTTTTGAAAACTGTTGCTGAATTTGCTTCCAAAGTCTAATATCTGAAATTGGGCATCCACAAGATGCTGTGGGCCATCAACAGCAGCAGCAGAATTGTGTTGATTGAAATCAATAACCTTAAAACAGTGCATGTTCCTCATGGTATCATTATGAACAAACTAAGGAATTAACCCTGATCCATTTAGTAGTGCAGGATAGCAAGCCAGGAATAGCAATGCTTGGCTATGAACCATGACAGGTGTCATATCTCAGTGGGAGAACATTTTGGTGATCGTGATCATAACTCCATGACCTTTACTATACTCATGGAGAGGCATAGAAGCAGATGGTATGGAAAAGTAAAGAATTGGGGGAGGGGGAATTACAATCCTATGGGCAGGAACTGGGGCACTTAAATTGGGAACATATGTTCTCAGGAAAATGCACAAGAGAAATGTGGAGGTTATTCAGGAAGAACCTGCTGATAGTGTTGGACAAGTTTGTCCCACTGAGGTAAGAAAAGGATGGTAAGTTGAAAGAACCTTGGGTGACAAGGGATGTGGAACATCTAGTCAAGAGGAAGAAGGAAGTTTATTTAAGGTAAGGAGACAAGGATCAGAAAGGGCTTTACAGGGTTACAAAGTAGCCAGGAAGGAACTGAAGAATGGACATAGGAGAGCTAGAAGGGGGCATGATAAAGCTTTAGTGGGTAGATTTAAGGAAAGCCCTAAGGTGTTCTACACTTATGTGAGGAACAAGAAGATAGCCAGAGAGTATGGCCAGTCAGGGATAGTGGAGGGAACTTGCGCCTGGAGTCAGAAGAAGTAGGGCAGCTTCTTAATGAATACTCTGCTTCAGTATTCACAATTGAGAGGGACATTGACATTTCTGAGGACAGCATGAAACAGACTGATATACTAGAACAGATTGGTGTTAGGAAGGAGGATGCACTAAAAGTTGTGAAAAAGATAGGATAGATAAATCCGCTGGACCGGATGGGATATATCCTAGGTTTGGCAATGATGTTTGTATCCTTACTCTCCACTTGAGTAGTACCAGATGATTGGAGGTTGGCCAATGTTATTCCCTTGTTCAAGAAAGGAAGTAGGGATAATCCTGGGAATTACAGACCAGTCAGTCTTACATCAGTGGTAGGCAAAGTATTGGAGAGGATTCTGAGAGACAGGATTTATGTTTACTTGGAAAACCATAGTTTAATTCGAGATAGTCAGCATAGCTTTGTGAGGGGTTGGTCATGCCTCACAAATCTTATTGAATTCTTTGAGGATGTGACAAGAGTAGAGCAGTAGATGTGGTGTACATGGATATTAGCAAGGCATTTGATGAGGTTCCCATGGTAGGCTCATTCAGAAAGTAAAGAGGCAAGGGATACAGGGAAACCTGTCTGTCTGGACACAGAATTGGCTGGCCCATGGAAGACAGAGGGTTGTGGTAGATGAAAAGTATTCAGCCTGGAGTTCAGTGACCAGTGATGTTCCTCAGGGATCAGTTCTGGGACATCTGCTCTTTGTGATTTTTATAAATGACTTGGATGAGGAAGTGGAAGGGTGGGTTAGTAAGTTTTCCAATGATGCAAAAGTTGGTGGAGTTGTGGATGGTGTAGAGGGCTGTTATAGGTTGCAATGAGACATTGATAGGGTGCAGAACTGGGCTGATAGGTGGCAGGTAGATTTCAACCTGGAAAAGTATGAAGTCATCCATTTTGGAAGGTCAAATTTAATTCAGAACACAGGCTTAAAGGCAGGATTCTTGGCAGTGTGGAGGAATAGAGGGATCCCTCAAAGCTGCCACCTAGGTTGATAGGATTGTTAAGAAGGCATACGTTGTGTTGGCTTTCATTAGCAGGGTAATCGAGTTTAAGAGCTGCGAAGTTATGCTGCAGCTCTATAGAATCCTGATCAGACCACACTTGGAATATTGTGTTCAGTTCTGGTTGCCTCTTTCTAGGAAAGATGTGGGAGCTTTAGAGAGGGTGCAGAGGAGATTTACCAGGTTGCTGCCTGGATTGAAGGGCATGTCATATGAAGAAAGGTTGAGGGAGCGAGGGATTTTCTCATTGGAGTGAAGAAAGATGAGGGGTGACTTGATTGAGATGTACAAGATGTTGAGGGGCATAAATTGATGGATAGAAAGAGACTTTTTTCTCATGGCAGAAATGTCTATTAAGAGGGGACATAATTTTGAGATAGCTTGAGGAAGGTTTAGGGGAGAAGTCAGAGGTAGGTTCTTTACTCACAGAGTGGTGGATGTGTTGAATGCACTGCCAGCAGTGATAGTAGAGTTAGATACATTAGGGACATTCAAGTGACTGTTGGATAGGCACATGGAAGTTAGTACAATGTAGGGTATGTAGATTAGTCTGATCTTAGAATAGGATGGCAGAACATTGAGGGCTGAAGGGCCTGTACTCTTCTATGTTCTTTATTCTAAATGAGATGCCAACCTTGTGAAACTGCAACACACAATTACTTTTGTGCCAAACAGCAGAAACAGTGAGTGATTGATAGGTCTTAGAAATTCCCAAACCAATGGATCAGATCATTATTTGGCAATCCTGTCACATTGAAATAACAAAATGAGAAACCTCTACAAATGTTTGCAGTCAAAAATGATGGGGGTGTCTGACACATTAGTTGAAACTTTTGTAGTCATCTTCAGCCAGAAGTGCCAAATGGTTCATTCATCTCTGAGTCTTTCTGATTATGACAGTTGCCTGTCTTCAGAAAATTCGATTCACTCAGTATTAAATCAAGAAACAACTGAGGGCACTGAATATCTGTAGGCAACATTCTGATAGTGATAATGAAGACCCGTTCACAAAGCAGCACAGTTGAAAAGCACCCAATCTACCACCTTAAACAGATATACACTCCACTAGGGGTACAGACTGTGAACCATCACAAAAGTATACTACAGCATGACCTAATGCTTCATATAACTGCAACTTCGACATCTGTGACCTCTGCCATCTACAAGGACACTATAATAGATCCAGTTATACAAAAGCTTCTATCCAAGTCATGTGCCATCCTGACTTTGAAATAAAGAGATTAGGTCGCCATAGTCCCATTCCCTCATTAGAGAGACAATTGGTGGTGAGGGTCCCCATGCCTCAGGAAAGGGACAAGGTTGAAAAGGTGGGAACTTCATGGGTGAGGACCTCAGCTGGTACGAGAATTGAGTCCATGCTGTTGGTGTCATCACAAACTGAGCTACCCAACCTTTAGTTTGAAATATATTAATTTTTCTCATTGTCACACTGTCAAAGTCCTGGAATACCCTTCCAACAGTTCTGTATATTTTCCTGCACGGTATGCACAGTAGAAAATCAAGAGAAGTGCTCATTGTGCCTTTCTCAAGGTAAAGGTGAAAAATAAATACTTTGATGTTTATGGGAGCTTCCAAAAACCTTTTTCATCATGGGCATCTGGAAATGCCACACCACAAAAATAAGTGTCATAAAAAGCCATCTCACTGCTGCCTGGGTCTGTAAACATGTCAATCCCTGCTTCAGAAAAAGGCTAAAATGACATTGATTGTAATCCAAGGCTATCTCTGTATGTTACCCACAATCTATAAATGCACTTCCTTTACAATGTGCTACCTTCATAATTTCATGCCCTACCATTCAGTGAGCTTTCCATTGTGTTGGTACTCACCAATTACTTTAATGCAAGGTCTTGTGTTGGTAGTGGTGCAAAGCCGCACATCCAATGCATCTGGAAGTTAAAGAAGATTCCTTATTTATATTGTATAATATAAATACTACATCACCTTCCCCTTCCAATTACTTTTTATTTTTAAAATATTAATTTTATTTTTGCTTTTGTTATGAAGGTCCCACAGTCTGTATGCAGTGAAAGCTGCCCACCTGGTACAAGAAAGACTGTACAGCACAGACAACATACATGCTGCTTTGACTGCATACCATGTTCTGAAGGTGAAATCACCAATGCAACAGGTCAGCAAATGTCATTTTACCATTTGATGAAAAGATATTTCATTTTTTAAGTAAGTGCCGCATTTTTTACAAGAAAAATGCAGGATAAATATATTAATGTGAAGGGATTAGATAAGGGGAAACTGTTTCCACTGTTAGGAGGGTTAGGACACAGATTAAGGCAATGGCTAAAGAAGTAAACAGAGGAGAGATTGAGAGAATGATCATTTTTACACAGGGAACTGTTTTGATCTGGAATGGACTGCCTGAATAGGCAGATGGATGCAGATTCAACTTTCAAAAGATAGTTGGACGTATGTAATAGTAAAGAAAAATGACGAGAGAGCGGAGAGTGCAATTTACAAAGAGCCGGCACAGGGATAATGGGCTGAGCAGCCTACTTCTGTACTGCAAGGTTTTTTGATTCCAAGAATAACTTAAACTTAAACCTAACTTAAACAAGTTCGTTTAACTTTAAACAACTTAAACAAGTCCAAAGATGTGCAGGTCAGGTGAATTGGCTGTTCTAAAATTACCCATAGTGTTAGGTGCATTAGTTAGAGGGGAATGAGTATGGGTGGATTTCTCTTTGGCGGGTTGGTGTGGACTTGGGCCAAAGGACCTGTTTCCACACTGTAGGGAATCTAATCTAATCAAGTATCTATCACTGATTACATTCTCCTAGATTCACTAGAATGCACGAAATGCCCCCTGGAATACTGGTCAAGCAATGACAGCCAAAGATGTATACTGAAAGAAATTGAGTTTCTCTCCTTTGAAGATACCATGGGAATTATCCTGATGATGGTGGCATTATTTGGAGCATGCATCACTTTGATTATTGCTTCTGCATTTCTTTATTATAAAGATACCCCCATCGTCAAAGCTAACAACTCTGAATTAAGCTTTCTGTTGCTATTTTCATTGGCACTTTGTTTTCTGTGCTCACTTACATTTATTGGTGAGCCATCAGTTTGGTCTTGTGTACTGCGGCACACAGTGTTTGGCATTACGTTTGTCCTTTGCATGTCCTGCATACTAGGGAAAACTATTGTCGTGCTCATGGCATTTAAGTCAACTGTTCCTCAAATGAATAAGATGAAATGGTTTGGGCCTGTGCAACAAAGGGCCATGGTGTGTGCGTGCACTTTCATCCAAATTCTCATATGCATCATCTGGCTTGTTGTTGCTCCCCCTTTCCCAACAAAATATACAAAATATCATAATTCAAAGGTTATTTTGGAATGTAATGTCGGGTCTCCAATAGCCTTCTACTGTGTATTGGGATACATTGGTATTCTAGCATGTGTGTGTTTTATGCTAGCTTTTTTGGCAAGAAAGCTGCCAGGCAATTTCAATGAAGCAAAGTTCATAACTTTTAGTATGCTCATCTTCTGTGCAGTGTGGTTAACATTCATTCCAGCCTATGTAAGCTCTCCTGGCAAATATATAGTTGCAGTTGAAATTTTTGCCATTTTGTCATCTAGCTTTGGTTTACTTTTCTGCATTTTTGGTCCAAAATGCTACATTATCTTATTCAAACCAGAGAAAAATACAAAACAGAATCTGATGAGGAAAATTCCTTCAAAAAGGCTTTAAGGAGTACATAATGAACAGTTCCACAGTGTCTAAAAGCCAAACAGATCCATTATCTTACCATACCCTGTACAACATTCCAAATTATCTGAATATCTTGCTTTATCTGAATATCAAATCACTAACCTTGCTGTGCTGACACATGCTCTACAACATGATGACAAGCCAAAGTTTAAAAAAGGCTTGAAGATTACTTATTGTGAGATTAAATCTAAAAAGAAGAGTGAATTGTGGAACTTAATTTAATAGGCAAAATGATATAATAATATACCGGCATATCAATAGGAGAGGAAGGCTGGAAACGGAATAGGACATGAAGGGAAAGACAAAATAATATCACAAGTACTGGTGGAGAAATGGCAAAAATACTAAATAAGTATGCACTTCAGTATTTGCCAGGAAGAGAGAACCAGGAATCATGATAAAGAATGATGTGATGAGCAGGAACAAAATTATCATCAAAGGCACAGGTATGTAAGAATGTATTAACTGAGGAATCTGCCACATGGCTCTTTGAATGCATTTTTTTCATCACAAATTTAAAGCAAAATACCTATAATTGACCAAAGTGGGATGGAAAACATAAAGTAATAATATTAGATTACCTTCTGTCTTACTGAGTTTTTGCAGAGCCTAGCACTGCCAAACATCCCTGAAATTTTCATACTTGATCAGCTGACTGGTGAATTAGCTCTTTGCTGTTGGGAGAGCAACAATAATGCTATGATGGACCTTAGAATTTCTGGATCTGCAGGGGTAGATCACCAGGATTTCCCACTCCTGATTCCTATCCTTGGACTGTTCCTGAATGTCTTTTGAGGGTAAAGCCAACGTTGGGGTGATGCCCTTCCCAACAATCAAATAGATCCATTGAGTCAAGTGTTACCTGTGCCCATAAAAAAACATCATTTAATTAATACCTTCTGAAGAGAAACCTGTACAAAAGTATTGTTGAAAAAAATAAGAAAAGAAATCAAGAACAGGAAGTAAGCAATAGGTCAAGATGAGGTCTCATAAAGCTACTGTAAATGTGAAGAGAGAGCTGTACATGTGGAACAGCTAACTCAATATCAGTGCAGTGGTGTTAACAGCTTTGTAAGCAGCTGAATCACTTGGAACTAACAGTACAATACTCAACTCAAGTGACTGAACCATGGCACATAAACACAATTGATTTCTGATCAATAAGAGGAAGTTACTCACTACAGAAATGTGGTGGGCAATTGTTCCTGTCAGAAATGGGCATTGGGAATATCAGATTGGCAAACTGCTTCCAGTTCTTCAGAGTCACAAACCTGGAAGTATTTTTCAGTGGTGACCAGTTATTTTTCATTGCAAGGGTCTCAATTTTACGAAAAGATTGACACCTTAGGGCACCTTTGCATCTCAAAGTGGTCAACTTCATTGTGCACAGAATTCATTTGCAGAGCTAAGGAAATCCCTAACCTGAAAGTCTTGACACCTTTATATTAAAGCACATGAAATCAGTGGTATTAGGGGAAAAAAAGAAGTTTAATCTTGACCAAGGAACTAGTCAAAGACTTGAAACATGAAATAGATATAATTGCAACCAAGTAAAGCATTAAAAGCTCTTCCAAATAACTACAAGTTACCAGAACTGGAATGTGCCACATCACCAAACATTTCATGGCTTAGTTAGTTGAATTTTGATATCCCACTAAAATTAGTACTAATTCTCACGATACTTCATGCTGGTAACATTGATTATTATAAATAATATTGTATCATATGGTTTTTAATTGTCCTTTAAAATATTTAGTCAATAGATGAATTATAATGGTGGCATAACTAACAGAATTGTAATGGTATTGTTGA
Organism: Chiloscyllium plagiosum; assembly: GCF_037043375.1. Classification (NCBI taxonomy): domain Eukaryota; kingdom Metazoa; phylum Chordata; class Chondrichthyes; order Orectolobiformes; family Hemiscylliidae; genus Chiloscyllium; species Chiloscyllium plagiosum. The sequence continues at coordinate 19,987,170 of NW_028270151.1, read as the reverse complement.
ACATTAAAGCAAAACTAATATTTTCAACTGCTAATCAATAATTACAAATAATGCCGTGAACACTGTTTGCATTAGATAATGTGGGGTTTTGTGGATATTCAATTCTTGGTGACAGAAATCATGTGCATTTTATTATATTATTATAAAATAATAAACAAAATCCATTAATTGATATGTGTTGATTTATTTTTAACATATCAAAGAGCAGCATATGTAATTTGGAGTTGCTAACTATTTTGAATGTTGAAAACTTTTGGGTCCCTTGCTTGTCAAGTGATATTGAAATCTATTGTAGCAATCATATTGAGTTTATCCAATTCAGTACAGGTGACAGAATTGAAACTGCTAACAATGCCATCTATTTATATCTATAACTTTCTGCAAAGCAGGGAGAGTGTAAGAGTGTGTGGTAACACATAAGGAATCAGATAGGGCCAGTGATGAACAGGTCTTGACAAATATAATGGTTGGACCTTAAAGAATATTTTCTTTTTTAAAGTCCTGCCAGGCAGTTGACTGAATTGTCAGTGGATAGACAAAGCCATGTGACTGACTAACCAGTAATTTGTAATTACCCATTAGTCTAAAAGTGGGGTTACAATCAATGATAAGTTTGTCTATTGTGTAACAAAAATTGTTATGCATAAGAACAGCATTAGAATAAGCAATATGAACAAATGTAGGTCCTACAGCCTGTTCAGCCAGCTGTGGGAATCAATAAAATATTAATTTTGTTTATTATTCATTCATGGGATGTGGATGTTGTTGGCCAGGCCAGAATTGATTGCCCATCCCTAATTCCCCACAAGGCAGTTAAGAGTCAACCACATTGCTGTGGTTCTGGAGTCACTTATAGGCCAGACCAGGTAAGAATGACAGTTTCCTTCCCTAAAGGACATTTATGAACTAAATAGATTTTTCCTGAAAATTGACAACACTGTCATGGTCATCATTGAATCATCAGATGTTGAAATCAAATTCCATGATCTACCATGGTGGGATTGAAAACCTGATCCCCAGAACATTACCAGGGTCTCTAGATGAATAATTTAATGGTAATACCATAAGATCATCAATTTTCACTATAAAAACAAGTGTTTCCTTTATTTGTAAGGAGAGGAATGAGACCATAAAACAATCCTTTTCTACTGAATTGCAAAATAACTCTTGGTAAGCCAATGGAGTCAATTCAATATTTATGAAAAGTGCCCACTTTGTGGGGCATTATCTTCTAAGAAGGATTGTTGGATTAATATGGAAGTTAGCATTTCATAATTAACTTAGCTTAATTATAATGGCACAATCTAATTGGATTGATTGATTCAATATTTCTGTTTAACTCTGATCAATGTAGATATTGATGCTGTAATATCAGGTAACTGTGCTTAGCCTCCCTTGACAAACAAATGCAACATGGTATTGCAAAGAGTGAAAACAATTCAATGATATTTTAGAATTATAGCTAAAAGGTCAAGAGATCCCGATTTAGCTTATTTCTATTTAATGATTTTGAAATCACCCAAACTTCCAAGGTTGAATAAGGTAGAGTTGGTATCCTCCTTATCTGGTTTGTAAGTCCTTATCAAAAAATTATAACCACAACTCTTCCCCTGGTGAGTTGTAGAGTACTGGTGTTTTAAATTGTTTCAGAAGGGAAGTAATTATTGTAACTAAACTTATCATTTTTACCTGGTGTAACCTTTATATTAGTCATGATTTGGAGATGCCGGTGTTGGGTTGAGGTTAACTTTGTGAAGTTGTAAATCATTTTGACTTCCATCACTCAAGACCACGTGTTGAAGAATATTTCACTACTTCACTCTTTATGCAGTCTCATTGTTTTGATTAATTCTTTGTGATTTTTTTGGTCTTACACAGTTTTGAGGTTATGAGAAGCTTTTTGTACAATATCTTATTATAATAAAATGACAATCTCCAGCTACTTAGTAACAGAGTAAAACAAAATCACCAAACAAGTGACTTTATGAAAAAGAAATCAGTCATTAGTGTCTAATTTAACGTGAGATTTGCCAATTCAGATTGAGACGGTGATCCCAGAAGTATCAATCGGTGGGTTTTGATTTTATATACCTCTCACTTTTCAAAAAAAAGGTTAAGAAAATTTCAAAATATGAAAACGTCATCAGGCAGCAATGAAGAGACTGCAATGAAGCAATAGGGCGTATAGATAAATAACAACTTAAGGAACAGTCAGGAAGTAATGGGAGGTGATATTAGTCAATACCAATCACTGTAAGAACTGATTAGAGATTGATTATGCATTCCTTAAAACAACTGGCAATAAGCCTTGCCTCAGCTAGGCGGATCAGACTATGTAATTATTCATGCTTTGGAAAGAATTAAAATGCAACAAACTTCAGAGATCAAAGTGCAAAAAAAGTTTGAAGTAAAGGCATCCTCCTGTCCAAATAGAAGTATTAGGCACTTGGGTGTTGCAGAGAGACAAGAGACAATGTTTTTGAACCACGCTGAAATCAGAACTTGAAGGCAAGAGTCGTAGTACACCAACAAAGTTGCTGCCCTACTTTGATTAGCATTGTTTATAACTTCCATTTCTGAGTTACTGCATTACTGTTGGTTATAGTATCAAATGAACATTGGGATTTGAGATTAAATTGTAATCTAAAATTTACAATTGTAGTTAAAAACTAAGTGGTGAATTTTCACAAAAAAATCTTTAACATTCTGATTGCAAATAAAACTTTTGCAATAGCTTTTCACAGCTGTTGGTAGCTCGTTAAAGAGACAGAGCACTATGACCTCACAATTTTTTAACCAATTTTGCATTTTTAAAACTTTATTTATTTTGTGGCGGTGAGCTGTCTTCTTGAACTGCTGCAGTCCACCTGTTGAAGGTTGACCCATAATGCCATTAGGTCGGGAATTCCAGGATTTTAACCAAACATTTCACCATAATTGACTTCATTTATCTCGCAGATTAGTAATAACATGATAAGATCCCAGTGCTAATTGCTGTATCCAGATCAAAAAATTCACTTAATCTGTGGATCAAGTGAGAGGTGCTAAGTGTTTTCTTTTGTCATCAGATACACAAGTAGTTTGACTATACAGTCATAAAAAGAGTTCACCAATCTCATCACCATGCTCTTACAATTGGAAAACTGCCAATGTGACACCCCTATGCAAAAGCGAAGGAAGCAAAAAAAAGGTAACTATAGGCAGATTGCTTAAAATCTAGCTTTGGGAAAAAAAATTGGAATCAATTATTAATGAAGCAATCGCAGCACATTTGGAAAATCATGACATAATCAGGCAGAGTCACCATGGCTTCATGAAAGGCAAATTCTGTCTGACTAATTTCTGAGAATTTCTTGAGGATGCCTCAATCAGGGTAGACAGAGGAGGCTTGAGGGGCTAAACCCCCTACTCCTGTTCCTATACCTTATTGTCTTATCTTGACTCTGATTAATACCTGTTGTTGGCTCAATTTCTTTTTAATTCCAACATTTTAATTTATACAGGGTGATCTTCCTCTCTATGTGATTTGATTGAATATTTCTCTTAAAGCTTCTCTGGCATTCGATGTGATTCTGCTTTAATTGTTTTCTCAAGGTTTTAACCTCCCCCTGATTCTTTTTCACAACATAATCAGATTTCTGAGTATGGTAGTATACTCCAAATACCAGAAGGCCCACTGCCATTTCAACTTTTAACTTCTTGTCCATCTGTCCCTGGACAAATACTTTCTCTAAGCATGCTGCGAGTAGTGTTTGAGCTCTTTTACTAGACAGATTGACCAGCCTCAATTAATAGAAAGAAAAGAAATTTCAACTGACAACTAAACAGTAATGTCCATGTCACTTATGGATTTGTAAAGATTCTACAACCTTTAAGCTTCCCTTTCTCAATAGGACTGCTGGCCAGGCAGATTCACTGATACAGGAGAAAGTGAGGACTGCAGATGCTGGAGATTACAGTTGAGAGTGTGGTGCTGGAAAAGCACAGCAAGTTAGGCAGCATCTAGGAGCATGTGAATCGATGTTTCAGGCATAAGCCCTTTATCCTGATGAAGGGCTTATGCCTGAAACATCGATTCTCCTGCTCCTCGGATGCTGCCTGACCTACTGTGCTTTTCCAGCACCACGGTCTTGACTCAAATTCACCAAGGTGTTTTGTTACACACCAGATATTCCCATTCAGTCTCAAATCACAGTGACTTAATCAATTCCATAAGTTTTAAAGAGCATAAACAAGGAAAATAAAAATAAACTGGTGGATGAACTTTAAAGGAAAAAGAAATATTACTTCCATGGTAATCTAAAGATCTTGTTACAGAATTCACTTCACTTTGCAATTTTCTGAACTTTTATCTTGTCATGCAAGAGTATAATGTACTGAATTACATTTCTCATATATTAGAGTGAACAATCATCCCTCTCATTATTATTGCTGCTAATGGAAATAAATAATGAGATAATGAGCTCAAAAGTATTGAAAATTGGGTCCTGACTGCATTTGCCTCTCTTTTCTAAAGCAAAGGAATAAAGAACATTTCAGGTATTTTCCAATCAATGTGTCATGAGGATTGCATTATTCCCAGGTCAAACCAAGATTACTTCTCCACTATTAGATCCTTCTGATATTCACTTGACTGAACCAAATTCATCTATTGAAAATGTTATGCACAACTTGATTTTAAATAATGCACTATAGAAAATAAACAATTCAAACTAAATTGTGATATGATTAAATAAGTGTATATAACCCTTTTAGCAGCTGTTTGCCGTGTACCATACCAATGGTGGACAGCAAATGTGATGACTAATTGCTTAAGGCACTTTTTAGCTGTGGTTCAATAGTTGAACTTTCTCAATTGGACCTTTAAACCAGTAAGTTTGTACATCAATGCATGGATTACATTGTGCAATACCAATGGTAAGGAAAATGTTGATATCATAAACCAAGAAATTAATGAATTATGATGGAACACAATATACAGAGAATTCAGAGAAATACAGAGAAAACTCATTCCAATGAGTTTTTATTTGCTTATATTCAATATTATATGTCAGACATTTCTTTTCCCAGAGTAATGAGCCTCTGGAATACATTGCATGAGAATGTGCTGGGTGCTGACTCTCTGCATTATCTTCAAGAATAATGTGGACTGATTCTTGACTGTGCAAAGGATCCCATCATGATTAGATTAGATTAGATTACAGTGTGGAAACAGGCCCTTCGGCCCAACAAGTCCACACCGACCCGCCGAAGCGAAACCCACCCATACCCCTACATTTACCCCTTACCTAACACTACGGGCAATTTAGTATGGCCAATTCATCTGACCCTGCACATCTTTGGATGGTGGGAGGAAACCGGAGCACCCGGAGGAAACCCACTCAGACACGGGGAGAACGTGCAAACTCCACACAGTCAGTCGCCTGAGGCGGGAATTGAACCCGGGTCTCTGGCGCTGTGAGGCAGCAGTGCTAACCATTGTGCCACCGTGCTGCCCACTTTTCATTTTTGTTTTTCATATTGAAGTACCTTTCTTGATATTTTGTTGAGGGCATAACAAATAGAACTTTTCAGCCTTCTTCACTCCTGAGGAAGTGTGTTTGGATTTGAAATATTAATTCGGTTTCTCTCACCGTGCCAGTTGAATGTCTCCAGCATTCTTTGTTTTTATTTGGGAGACTAAACAATCCAATTGACAACTCATTTTGCTTGAAAAAGAATTGGCAGTGCCATATCAATATTTTGAAGCAATACCACTGCTGGAAGGAGGATAAACAAGGACAGTGGAGAATGAACGAGATACTGAGGATGAAGTAGAAGGAAGGTTAGACTATTCTCATATCAAACCATTTAACTGTCCATTGAATTGTTAGGGGAATTAGTCAGCATGCTCACATCATTAAAAACAGAAGTATAGAAAGACCCCACAGGGTCATTCATAGAGCTTTCAAAAGGCTATTGAGACAAACCAATGTGTACGATTATATTCATCATGATGTGAATTTAGGAGAATCCTCTCCTATAAAACAGCATCCTTATTGCTCAGGTCCAAAGACAAAAGCTCAGGTGAAACCAACAATCCAGTACATGTTGAAAAACTGCTAAATTGAACACTGTCAAAATAATTGGAGTTCTCCAATTAAGTTAGTGCCTAAGCCCAATGGTTCAACCAGATCCTGCATAGACTACAGAATGTCAACTGGCTAACAAAGGCAAACTCCGCCTCATTCCTTGCGTGGAAGACTGTATTGATAGGGGTGTTTGTGCTAGTTTTCTTAGCAAAATGGATTTCTGAGAGGATACAGGTAACTTCATTAAAGGTTCAGAATTAAAGAAATATCAGCCTTTTTTAACACCAAACCATCTGAACGATGTCATTTGGGCAGGGAAATTGTTCTAGAAAATATCCAGGGATTGATAAACTAAGTAGTAACTAGTGTTCCGAACTGCGTAGTTTTATCTTGATGATATACTTGCATACAGTGATACTTGGAAAGACCATTTTGAATAGTTAGAGGTTTTTTCTTTTAGAAATTTATAGTTGGCTGATTTGGTGATAAATTTTGCCAGAAGTGAATTTGGAAAGCTGTGAGCGACCTACCATGGGCATATTGTAGGGCCAGGCCAAGTGCAGCCAAGAACAGCAAAAATACAAGAATTACTTGAGTTCCCTGCCTCATACCTAAAAGGGAAGCCATGAGGTTTTTAAGGGTGTGTGGCTTCTGACACTGGTTTATGCCGAATTGCAGCGCTCTGGCTGCTCCACTGGTGAGTTTTCTTGAAAAGAAAGTCAAAGTGGCATGGTCAAGGGAGTGTCAGGCATCCTCTGAGATGTTGAAAGCAATGTTGATTAATGACCCTTTGCTGGCTGGTCTAAATTTCACCAAATCCTTTAAGATAGAAAATCATGCTGGTTATTTTGGGGTAGGTGCAGTCCTTTTACATGGAAATAATTTGAGGAGAAGGCATTACATAACTTTTCTGAGATAGTAAATTGATATCAAAAGAGGTTCTCCATCGATAAGAAAAAAACCTTGCGATTGCTACTGGCTCTTAAACATTTTGATGTTTGTATCCATCACTGCTACAGAAAGACTCTAGCAAAAGCTAATCATAATCCCCTAGACTTTGTGGTATTTTTGTTTTAAAATGCCAAATTATTTCAATGGAGTTTGCAGTTAGAACTTTCATACTTAAAGAATTAAAATCCCTACTGTGTGAAACAGGCCGTTCGGCCCAACAAGCCCACACCAACCCCCTGAAGTGTATCCCACCCAGACTTATTCCCCTACATTTACCACTGACTCATACACCTAACCTATATATCCCTGAACACTTATGGGCAATTTAGTATAGTCAATTCACCTAATCTGCACACCTTTGGGTTATAGGAGGAAACTGCAGTACCCAGAGGAAACCCACACAGACACAGGGAGAATGTGCAAACTCCACACAGACAGTCACGTGAGGCTGGAATTGAACCTGGGTCCCTGGTGACACCGTGCCACCCCCATGTTACTTACATTGTGGAAAGAAGAACTAATATAAATGTTAATGCATTGTTAAGAATGTAACTTTCTCTGAGTTATCCAAGTAATAATAATGTATTAGATACAACTGTACAGGCTACAAGAAAAAGACTGAATGTAAATGAATATGTCATCACCTCTCAGTGTTATTATTTTAGTTATGTCCACACTTCATAATGAAAGTGTTTAAAAATATAGTTTCACTCTTTTCATGGGTAAGAGCTGTTACAAAATTGCTTCATATATAATTTGTTTGAGGACTTTAGTTTGAGACTTTGCTACATTAAATGCACTGCATAAATCAAAATTATTGTTTCTGCTGGCCAGTTGCCTACTTGAAATGGTCATACAGAACCAGCTGGCTGACTAACACATGGCAAAAGTTGGTGACTCAGATACCATCCTTCAGCACACTGCTTGATCTTGCAGGTAGGGTGGGAAGAAACCTCATACAAAAAGGTTTCTGCTTCAATTGGTCACACTGAGGAGAATGCATCACTTGCCTACATTGTCTGTTCTTCTCACAGACCAGATTTCACTGAATATGGCAATTGCATTGGATATCACGCTCAGTTGGACATTCAAATACCATAATAGAATCATAATGACATTGTAAGAATCCAGTCTTCAAGCACAAATGAGTTAGATGAGAGTCTCAGATTGCTAGGAGTAGGGATGATGAGTAAAAAGAATGGGAATTGAGTGGTTTCTGGGGTGATTTTATCAAGGTGACCAACCAATTTCTGCTCAGCAACAGTCAGAATTACCTAAGACTCATGTTGCCCAATGAGAAAAATAATCATCCAACTTCCATGAAAGAATCACAGTGATGCATATTTAGACATTGTACACAATGCACATGCTCAGATTGCTTTCATTCCTTAAACACATGGGAAAATTATGAAGCTCAAGTTTATGATCTTGATAGAGGCTGAGGTCTTCCACTAAAATGTTAGTGAAGGCACTTAAAAACATGGATATTATTTTGAAGGGAGAATTTAACTAAATTATTAATAGTCAGTTGGTAGTTCAGAACCGAAGTGTTGTTGAAATCAAAGGGAACACTATGGGCAAGTTAGCATGGCCAATTGACCTAATCTGCACATCTTTAATCTTTGGGAAGAAACTGGAGCAACCAGAGGCAACCCATGCAGACACAGGGAGAAAGTACAAATTCCACACAGACATTTGCCCAAGGGTGGGATCAATCCTAGGTTCTTGGTGCTGTGAGGCAGCAGTACTAACTACTGAGCCACTATGCCTCCCTAAAATTGAGGGAGTTGAGCTGCTTTTTGAAAACTGCATGAGCCAACGTGTTGTTAAGAAATAAAACTGTGGAAAAAGTGTTATCTAAAGGGAGAGATGGTACTAAATTTTGGCTATGAATAGAGGTGTAAGTGGCACTAGAACAGGAATTTTATTTTATTTCAATGTTCATGGGTCTTCTCAAAAAATTGCTTGCAAAACCAAAGTAATCAAGAATATAAATTATCCCATAACCTCTTAATAAAATCATTTACCTTCCACTTAATATAAATCATGCACTTGGTTAAGCAGGACTGGAAGGAAGACTTTGGAAACCAGAAAAGCATAAGCAATTTCTGAAATTCACGTTTGAAATAATTTATGGCCCAGATGCCAATTTACTTGATTAATATTCTCCATTGATTCAGAACCTGACTGTTACTATTATTGGCACCTGAGGCTTTGTGGTTTTACCAATGACGTCTCAACTTTTGTTGCAAGTTGCAAATGTTGATCAATTGTCAGTGGAATGTAAAGGAACATTTTCAGGTCTCTAGATACAATTAAACATGATAGAATGGGCACAAAAGGTGATACTTTGAATAGTTATATATTATTTTTGTTTTAATTAATTGAAATTAAAGTCATCTTAATCTTATCTGTGAAAATACAAATGTATGCGTTTTAACCATGTTTACTTTAATTACTTATTTTTCTGACTTTGTTATCTTATAGCATTTCTTTGCATAGTAATAACTGAAATTTGCTTGTGAAATTCTACCTTCTTCAGAATTGGAGTTGAAATATTACCTCTGTTTTCTCTCAAGAAATGCTGGCCCTTCTGGATTTCTCCAGCAATTTCAGTTTTGTTTCTGATTTCCAGCCTCCTCAGTTCTTTGTTTTATCTTTGCATAATATATTTGCTTTTGATTATGTTATTCACAAGCTTTCAACACAATTAAATGTTTGCACATTTAATACTTTATTCACCAATAATTGCATATCAAATTACACAGATATAATGTCACCGCAAAATATTGAAAACGTTTTTCAGGGCATTAAAGTGCTATAGCCCTTCGATCCTCCAAGACCTCCGTGCTTCATCAATTCTGTCTCCTGTGCATGACCAAATTTTTGCACTTCTATTTTGGAATACTGATTGGCTAAAGCTGAAACTCTGAATGTCCTGCACCAAACCTTGCTGCTTCTTGCTCTCTCTCTCTCTCTCTCTCTCTCTTTCATTACCTTTGATTATCACACTGCGACACATCCATTTATTAGACCAAGTTGTTCAATACCTATCCTATTTTTGAGGTTTCATCCCAATTCACTCATAGGATGTGGGTATTGCAGGCTGGGCCAGCATGTATTGCCTATCCATAGTTGTTCTGGGGTAACTAGAACATTGTAGTAAGCTGCCTTCTTGAATCACTGCAGTGGGTAGATTTACAATGCCATAAGGGAGAGTGATCCAGGATTTGACCTAGTGACTCTGAAGGAATGGAGATATATTTCCAAGTCAGAATAGTGAGTGGCATATATGGGAACATGCATATGATAATGTTCCCATGTAGTTCCCGCCCTTGTCTTTCTAGATGATAGTGATCATGGGTTTGTGAGGCCCTGTCTAAGGAATTATATGTGGCTCAGTGAGAGATTTTTGATTGGTTATTCCTCCCTGAAGCTTCTTAGTGTATTTTACTATGTTAAAGGTGCTGCATGTTTTGTTGTTAGTGTTGTGAATCCACTCCCAGTTTTATGAAGTTGGAAATTAAAATTGGGCAGCCGGTGGACGGGATAACATTACCTCCAATTTACATCCTTTTGCCTTGATGGTCAATGGATCAAATCTCTGGAACTCCATTTTTCACAGCTCAGAAATTACTTCACTATACTAACTGCATATATTCAAACGGAAGGCCCACTATCATCTCATGAGTGAAGAGTGAATGATTCCTAAATTTGACTGTTGGAAGCAGGCAACTAAAAATTATATTGACATTTACATGACCAAATCATCCGTCAGAATACAAACAAGCCATGAATTGAAATAAGAAATTGATGACAACATTTAAGACTAAACAACCTGTTTGATTTGTATCAAATCATCTTTCACATTCACATTCTTCGTCATCAATATATAACAATGTGTACATTCTACCATGCTCCTTTAAATGCACCTACTGAATCCATGACTTTTACCACCTGGAAAAATAAAGCACATTCATTCAGGAGTCAAGGATTGAGGAGGAATGTAAGCACACTAATAATCAGTAGCATTCAGATATTCCAGAACACTAGCATAATTATAAGTTCATTTAGAATGATTGGGCGTTTCCTTATGAACACACACCTACAAGACCCCTTCCAAGGCAGGCACCAAAGACTTACGATGTCTATCACTATTACTGGGTCAAAAAATTGGAACTTTTTTGTTCATAGGACCTACCTCCAATGGAGCACAGTAATTCAAGAAAGCAGCTGGCCACCATCTTCTCAAGGGGAATTAGGGTTGCAAGTTAATGCTGGTATATCCAGTGACACCTACAACTCATGAACAAATAAAAATTTTAATTGAAACTGCAACAGTGCCTAAGACATAACTTATCACATCTTGGTTTTATGAATGTACAGTCTCCCCATAGTATGTGTGATGCAAATTTAAATGTAAAGGCAATGACCTCCTCACTGCTTTTTCATCCAACTCCATCCTGTCCCCCATATTATGGGGGAAGCTGTGATGCTGGGCTAGGTAAGGCACCAGGAAGACCATCAGCCATTAGACCAGTTGCAATACTTAAGTTGACAATTAAGTTGCCAGTAGGGTCCTCATTCCACCTCTTCTGCAATTTTTGTGTGAACAGGAAACAGTGGAAGCAAAGTGACCAGCCTCGTAGATTTAACAACGTAACATGGCTGTCAGCCAGGAAGGGGGATGCCTCCCTTGTGGGGTGGTTGCCTATGTTTATGAGAGGCAGCCTTCCAAGATAGTACCTCACAACTGTTTGCTCCTTTCTCAGCATTTTGAATCAGACACCTCTACCCCATTGCTACCTTGCTGGTGTCTCCCACGTATGCCTGCTGAAATTTCCTGGAGTTACCTGTAATCTGATATTCAACTTGACCTCTTCTTCTAGCTTGCAAGTACTCTCAATAGTGGGTGCTTCTATCTTCTAGCACTGCTAGGATTACAGAGCTGCCTGTCAACTGGATTGGCTGGTAGTTCTCTAATGAGAGACATGTTGGCAAAGCTTTTCATCTTGACTCATCAAGATGAAAGCAAGAAAGCCAAATTTTGAAGTATTACAACAATTGATACTACAGGAGAAAAGGTTTGTTAAATTAACCCCTGTTTGGCTGAGGCGTTGTCATTAAGAACTATAGGCTTCCCAAGTTCCTAGCTAATGCTTTGCCCCATGGATAGGTCTTTGGAGCAATTCAGGCGTTAATATTTTGGGGACAAGAACAACAGCCATTTCTGTTGAAGCTATAACTGTAATTGGATAGATGAGTGTGCAACTAAGCAATGGAGCAGAGATTGGATTTGTTAGTTTCTCTTTATCTAAGCTATTTCTGTATGATTAAAGAAGGATTGTGTTACTGAATGATGTAACATAGATGGAAGAGCCAAGGAAAATAATGCAGGACAATGCATTAGTGATTAAGAATATCATTGGTGCTTTGGTCTGAGCCATTTTTATTATTCACCTATGGATTGTTGGCATTGCTGTTGAGCTAGCATTATGCTCCATTCCTAAATGTTTTTGAGAATGTGGTAGTATTCTGCCTTCTTGAACCAAGGCGTGGTGTGGGTATGCCCACAATGCCATTAGGGAGCAAGTTCCAAGAATTTGACAGAGTGACATTGAAGGAACAGCGATCTATATCTAAGTAAGAATAGTGAGTGACTTGGACAAGAACTTGCAGGTGATAATTCTCACATCTCTGCTGCCCTGTCCATCTGGATGGTAGTGGTTATGCAATTGGAAGGTGCTGTTTCTGGTGCCTTGGTGAATTTCAGCAGTGTGCATTGTAATTAGTACAGACTGCTGCTACTGAGTGTCAGTGATGGATCAAGTGAATATTTGTGGATACGGTATCAATCAAGTGGGCTGCTTTCTCATAAATTGTGTCAAGCGTCTTGAGTATTGTTGGAACGGCAATCATCCAGGCAAGTGGGAAGTGTTCCATCACACTCCGTTATTGTGTCTTGTGGACAGACTTTAAGGAGTTACTCGCTGCAAGATTTCCAGTCTTTGAATGCCTCTTTAGCCACAGTACTTATATAAATACCAATTAATGGTAACCACCCAAAATGTTGATAGTGAGGATTCATTTCTATACTGTGGTAAATGAAAAAAACCTATTGGACCTTTTCACCCAGCAGATTAATGGGAAAATATGCAAGGATTTTTGAGACAACATCTTTAAGGATTGTGGATAGGAAAGGAATATTGGGGATTGAGTGATAGTTTTTAATGATAGTGCAGAATCAGGTTTGAATTAGAAAAATTCAATGATTGAACTCTGGAAAGAGAAAAAGGTAGTTCCTGAAAAGCAGGAACTAATTACAATATGAACAATAGTGGGACACTATTATTGGTTTGGTATTGTTGGATTAAGAAACATATTGACCAAACCTCTCAAGCAAGGCCAGTGTTTGGCATGACACTAGCCAGTGAGAGTAAGTGTATGATCATCATGGAACAATAGGATCTGACTAAAATGTGATTGGCCATTTCCTGGTGACACAAATGATCTGGCTATTCCACCTGATTATTTACACTCCATTCCAAGCACTTTCCTGGTTGACTAACTACTTCCCATTTGGCAATATCTGGTAATAGAGACAAGTAGTTACAGAAGGAGGCTGCTTTATCCTGTGAGATAATTGCTTTCAAATAGATCATGACTGACCTATGCCATAACTTCATGCCTTTTTTTCCTCCTCTCCCTGAATATCTTTGATAAATTAAACTTCAAGGTTTGTGCGAAGATTTGTAGCTCGGGTGCTTGTTGTTGTGGTTCTGTTCGCCAAGCTGGGAATTTGTGTTGCAGACATTTCATCCCCTGTCTAGGTGACATCCTCAGTGCTTGGGAGCCTCCTGTGAAGCGCTTCTGTGATCTTTCTTCCGGCATTTATAGTGGTTTGAATCTGCCGCTTCCGGTTGTCAGTTCCAGCTATCCGCTGCAGTGGCCGGTATATTGAGTCCAGGTCGATGTGCTTGTTGATTGAATCAGTTGATGAGTGCCATGCCTCTAGGAATTCCATGGCTGTTCTCTGTTTGGCTTGTCCTATAATAGTAGTGTTGTCCCAGTTAAACTCATGTTGCTTGTCATCTGAGTGTGTGGCTTCTAAGGATAACTGGTCGTGTCGACTGGGACTGAGTGGGACTTGGACCGGAAGCGGCAGATTCAAACCACTACAAATGCCGGAGGAAAGATCACAGAAGCGCTTCACAGGAGTCTCCCAAGCACTGAGGATGTCACCTAGACAGGGAACGAAATGTCTGCAACACAAATTCCCAGCTCAGCGAACAGAACCACAATAAATTAAACTATCAATCTTAGACAAAAATTTGCAAATGACAATTGTTGACTTTACAAAACCGTCCCAAACATTTTTACACTTAATTATGTGGAAGTGTTTCTTCATCTCACTTTTGAAAGACCTGATCGTGATTCTTCTAGTGTTTGACTCCTCAACTTGCAAAATAGTTTATCTTCATTGACCCAATCAGTACTATCAGCTAATCAACCTTAACTTTGCAAATTCCAGCAAATACAACCCTCATTCATGAAATCTCTGCTGACACCTTAAACCTTGCAGTCCAGATATCATTTTATGTTACACTACTACTCAGGCTAGTTCACCCTTCTTAATGATAGTATCTGAAACTGAGCATCATATTCTCACAGGTGTTCTAAATGAGTTTCTGTAAAGCTGTAGCATGGTTTCTTACCTCATTTATTGAATTCCTCTAGTCCATTAGGTTTCCTGATTGTTTTCTGTATTGATAATGACATTTAACTGGCCTGAACCCCCAAGTCTATTAGACCACTGTTGCTGTTATTATTTTATCATTTAAAACTTAGCAACAACATATGTAAGAACTCTGGAATGGAAAGGGAGATTAGAGATTGACTGATAGTTTGTAATGACAGTGACTCATTCACATAATCTATTCATATCTATCTTTCTCCTTCTCCCTTGTTCACAAGAACATGCACACAGTCATTATTCAAATTTATAGTTACTTATGTCTGCCATCAGAGCATACAGTATTATTGAATTATAAGGCCCATTCTCATTGCTATTTCAAAGAATATGAGGTGATTTTATGAAAATATTTAAGGTTCTGAAGGATTTTGATATATTAGACATTCAGAATGTTTACTTCAAGTATCTAGAACTGTGGGACACAGTTTTCAAACTTTTCTATTTAAGATGGGGAAAAGGAGACATTTGTTCTCTCAAGAGAAAGTGCGAGGGTCTGAGATGTTGATGATTGTGAAGGCTGAATTAGGCAACTGTTTGATTTACAAGAGAGTCAACGATTATTGGGAAAGAAATTGGATGTAACGCCGCAATCAAATCATCCATGGTCTTAGTGAATGGCAGACCAGGCTTGGTGGAGAAGGGCAAATGGTCCACTCTTGCTCTGTATAATGGAAGACGAATCCAGAATAAACATTCGCAGTCAGAATTGGAGAGGAGAGAAAGTGTTAGAAAAGTCAATTTAGAAATAAACTTTTTCTAGTTGATAATCTTAGAAGTCCTACAGTGTGGAAACAGCCCCTTCAGCCCAATATGTCCACATTGATCCTCCGAAGAATATCCCACCCAGACCCATTACCCTACATTTCCCCTGACTAATGCACTGAACACTGTACATCCCTGAACACTGTAGGCAATTTAGCATGGCCAATTCACCGAACCTGCACATCTTTGGACTGTAGGAGGAAACCAGAGCAAACTCCACATAGACAGTCACCCAGGGCTGGAATCAAATCCAAGGCCCTGGTGCTGTGAGGCAGCAGTGCTAATCACTGAGCTAACGTGTTGCCCTAATCTTAATGTTACAGAACTTTAAGTTCTTTAAATTTCAACAGCAATTTATCAATGCCGCATTTCATAAAAATAGAGGTAATATGAGATCTGTTTATGTTGTATAATGTCATAACAAATCAAATAAAAATGCTTCATTATATCCATTTCTTCAGTTTCCTGCATGAAGAATGAACCAAAAATATTGCCATAATTTGAATGTCTTCCTCATACACTTGCTGAACCCCACAAGCATTTGTCCACAAATGTTGATAGTTTGCGACCATTAGCACACTTCCAGAAAGCCTCTTGCAAATTTGAACATCCCAGTGACTTCTTCCAAATATTAGCATCCCCCCGGGGAACCTCTGCACATTCTGATAAATTTCCAAGGAGCTTAAACAAATCTTGGCTCATTCTAATGTTTAATGATGAAAAGAGAATCAGTTTGTCAAGGGAAACGATTTTGCTGCTGCCAGTTTATTTTATTTCAATGTACACCAAAAACAACCAGTTGTGCAGCCAACAAATACAAATGTTGAATAAATTTTATAAACTTTTTTACAGACTAGATTCCAGCCGGACTATGAATACGTTTAGGGATTTGGCTCTTCTCTTTCTGGAAAAGCAAGCAAGTTATTAAAATAACAAAAAAAGAATAATTAGACAGCAATTAGCCATATGTTCTGACAGATTATAGAGCAAATGTATGATTAATTGCAAGAATTGTACTCAAAAGAAGTAAGAAGAAATTTCACAACGCAGAATTAAATAAAGGGTGAAATGGTGTCTTTTGAAACTGGCTTAATGAACCTTTTTTTTGTGCATTGCCTAGTCATGTGACTGAACCACATCTCTATACTATTTTGAAATTGCTGGCATGAGATTGCACGCTAGAGCTAAACTAACTGCTGACACTGGAGTAAGAATACATCTGATTACTAGTTTTAGAAAATCAATGGACAGATTCTTAGAGATTGGAGCAGATTGTCCTGGGTGGGAGAGTGAACAATGAGGAGGATGCAGAGATGCTTCAGTGCAATTTGGACAAATTTCGCATTTGTGAAAATGCATGGCAGATGACGTATAATATGGATAAGTGTGAGATTATCCATTTGGTAGCAAAAACAAAATGAATTATTTGAATGGCAATAGATTGGGAAAAGGAGAGCTGCAATAGGACCTGGGTATCCTTATACACCAATTGGTGAGGGCAAGCATGCAGGTGCAACAGGAGGTGAAGAAGACAATTGGCGCATCGACCTTCATAAAGAGAGGATTTGAGTACAGGAGCAAGGATGTCTCATTGCAATTGTACAGTGTCTTGGTGACACTGCACATGACTTATTGTGTACAATCTCAATCTCTGCATCTGAAAAAAAGATGTTCTAGCTTTGGAAGAAGTCCAATAAAGATTTACCAGACTGATTCCTGGGTTGGTAAGACTGTTGTATGAAGATGCAGTGGATCGGTTTATTCACTGGAGTTTAGAAAAAGAGGACAATCTCATGGAAACCTATTAAATTCTAACAGGACTATACCAGGTAAATGGAGAAACAATGTTTCTGATGACCATCAAGTCTTGAAGCAGAGGTCACAGACTAAAGATGTGGACTAGACCATATAGAACTGTGATGAGGAAAAATTTGTTCACCCGAAGAGTGGTGAGCCTGTGGAATTCTCTGCTACAGAAAGCAGTTGAGGCCAAAACATTGAATGTTTTCAAGAAGGAGTTAGATATGGCTCTTCAAGTTAATGGGATCAAAGGTATGGGGAGAAAGTAGGATCAGGGAACTGAGTTGGGTGATCAGCCATGATGATATTGAATAGCACAGCAGGCTCAAAAGAGGCCAGCCCCTAAACCTTTTTTCTATGTTGCCATGTCTGTATGTCCTCTTCCTGGAGTTGACAATAACAGATCATAACCCAAATTGGTTTGCAAGCTGCAATTTTGGGATTGTGAGTCCTGAGGATCCGTGACTGAGGTGAACAGTTATGAGATGAGAAAATAAAAATAATAGATCTTAATTGCTTTCAAAACAAAACATCACAACCATCGTAACTCTGTCTTCCAGGTTCCCCCAACCCTTTACAGGACTGCCACAATCCCCTCCCCTGCTGTTATAGATCTGACTCCCATGACCCTTGTGCTTATAAAGTTCTTACTGAGGATCACAATGATTTTCCATCCTTGAAATGTAGTTCTAAATGGCATAAGTTATACATATAGTTGTAGAGTCACAGAGCCATTCAACGTAAGAACAGGCTCCTTGGACCATCTTGTTCTTAGGGCTAATAGGATCAAAAGTTATGGGGAGAAAGCAGCAACAAGGTTGGATAATCAGTCATGATTATGTTGAATGACAGTGCCTTTAGTTGATTATATTAACTAATAATTGAAACAAGAAAACAAAAATCAGGTTGGCTTCTTTAAGAGTCTGCATACCTTCTCTGTACAAACTGTGACCAAGTGAATCAATTGCTGTTAATGCAGGACAGTTTTGTCAACTACATTTTATACTTTGGTAAGGAAACCAGCAGGAGGCACTTTCAGCAGTGGGTTGATAATAGTATTACACTTGGCAGGCAGATGAATTCTTGCCACATTGCATTGCTGCCTTGCGGTGAATGGTCATTTTGAACTGACCACAACTTGTGCAGCTCCAAACACTCATAAAATGCAATGATGACATATTATTGTTCCCCAAGTATAAGGTTGCTCCAGGTATTACAAGTTTAAAGAAAATCTATTCTTTGGAAATACATTTGTCATGACTTGTTATCCAGTACATATCCCATCCACCTACACAGCATGAAACATTGTGGGAAACATGTGACTTACACTCAGTGAAAACTCTGACCTTAAGTTGATTTCTTGGGACATGTTTTAGCCATAAGATATTTCTTCGTGTTTCTTTCTGGTTTTAACAGGATTATGTAACATTTTGGAGCAAAAATGCAGATAAGCAGACCAAAGCTTGATGCCAAAATAGCAAAGATTTCAATAGTGACAGCGTATTTTCCAGGAGAACTGATGTAGGCTGGGACAAAAGCCAACCAAACTGCACAGAAAATCAGCATGCTAAAGGTGATGAATTTAGCCTCGTTGAAGTTATCCGGCAGCTTTCGAGCTAAGAATGCAAGGACAAAGCTCATGCAGGATAAAAGGCCAATGTAACCCAGCACACAGCAAAATGCCATCACTGAGCCTAAATCACACTCAAAAATAATCTTCTTATTGTAATATTTAGTCTGCTTTACTGGAAATGGTGAAGACACAAGGAGCCAAGCAACACAGATTACAACTTGGACAACTGTGCAGGCCAGGACGCTGAGGAGTTGCTGCAGAGTCCCAAACCATTTCATCATGTTATTGTTGGGAAGAGTGGCTCGAAAAGCCATCAATACAACCAGGGTTTTGGCCAGTACACATGAAATGCAGAGAACGAAACTGACCCCAAACAGTGTGTGCCTCAGCATGCAGGACCAGACTGATGGTTGGCCAATAAAAGTCAGCGAGCACAGGAAACAGAACATCAATGAGATGAGGAGAAGGAAACTGAGTTCAGAGTTGTTGGCTCGAACGATTGGAGTTTTCCTGTAATACCAAAGGACCCCTGCAACAGACATTGTGCTGGCTGTTCCAAGCAAGGACACAGTTGTCAATGTGATTCCCATTGCTTCATCAAATGCGAGGAATTCAATTTCTTTCGGGATGCATTGATTTTTTTGTAGGTTGGACCAGTCTTCCAATGCACAAGGAACACAGTTCAGTGAATCTGAGATAATATGAATGACATATAAGCAATTTGCAAACCACAGCAACATTAGTTACATAGGTTTATACTTTACTACACTTTCCTTTTCACATGTTTCTCAGGTCAAAAGAATAATTTGAGTCTATTTTAAGAGTGTTGTTAGCTTTGACAAATGGTATGAAAATACTGCTGGGGAATAAAATTTGTTTCCTTTTCAAACACTCAGTTCCAGCATTGACAGGTACAACACATAATAAAATTCCCTTTGTCCTGACCCTATGCCAGTTATGCACAGCCCACAATAGCACATTAAAACATCTTTTCAGTGTTTGAGACACCTCTGAGTGAAATTGCTTTTTTGTGTGTGAGTCAACATTAAAGGAGGGGAGTTTGCAAGATAGCAGACCCACATCCACAAGGAACCAGATTGAAGATGTTTCGCCTACTCAGACAAACACCTTTCTCAACTTGACTCAAACTCTGGACTTTAACAGCCTTTCTGCTATGTAGGATATAATGCTATTTAAGATTGAATTGGATCACTATTGGAAGAATAAAAATATCAAAGGATATTGAGAAAATGATGCACGACGTGACTAGAACTGGTAGTTTCACTTGAAGCTGTCATGGTACTGTTTGGTATGTACAAGCCTGAGTTATGGCTATAGGTGAGCTGACAAACTAAATGTAACTTGAACTCAAAAGACTTCCACCTATGTAAACTGATGTGAGTGGTTGAGTTGTGATCTTGACCATGATTGCTTACTAGATGATGTTTTCTTTGTTCATATTTCATGAGGCTAACAGCAATATCCTTATTGTTGCCCTCGCTGTAATAAACTAACTCAACAGTGTCAAAGTCCAGGCATTTTCAGTCTATACAGATCAGTGCCATACGGCATGATGCATTTATCTATGATCTTATCATTAGAAGAAGGAATCATGTTGAACAGTGGATAGTAGATCTCTTGCACCTGTGTTGATTCTTTGAAACAAGTATCTAATTAATTCCTTTCTCTCCATGCAACTTTTTCTTCTTTTTCATCCATGTACCTTACTCCACTATGAAAATTGCTGTTGAATTACTTCCACCTGCCTTGTGGGCAGTGCATTCCAGATGATATCAACTCATTACAAAACACACATTTTCTGCATCTCTGCTCACATCCAATGAATTGAAGCAGAGAATTATTTGAAGCCTAATCATGGTAACAAACAACCATGCGATGTGTACCTATTTCAGTGCTAATCTCCCCATCAGCACATGGTAGGCAGTCAAAGCAGCAGATCTGTTCCCCATTTCGAATTGCTTTCCTTGATCCAGCAGGGCAACTTTTACTGCACAATGACTCTGGGGCCTGAAATATTAATGAGACAGAATGTGCATAATTTCATAGGTAAATTCTAGTAAACATAAAATAAAATTACTGCTGGTTGTATAACGTTACTGACATTGTAACACAGGAGCAATTTTCTCCATATTTCTGCTATCTGGAAAAAGTCTTACTGGCAGTAGAGATCAGAAGAATTGCTCTTATTTGAGTCATGACTGATTGGAGGCTTTTTTCAATGGATGCGACTATGAAATTGCTCAAAATGTTTTTAAAATTGCATGGTGGCATTTAACTTCAATGCTGCAATCACTGTAAAACCAGTGTAATCAGGCAACATAATCAAATTTAATTGGTTAATAACGTCATCATTTGATCAGAAAATATCTCTTAAGAGTGGCAACTGGTACAGTTTTATTATACAACTGAAATTAATTCTTATCATCTAAAATTAGTATTCTTAATTGTAATTAATCTGATTTAAAATAACTGTATTTTAACTAAAATAACTAAATTATTTCTAAAATATGAGATTGAACCATTTAGTTTCATTGGTATACACTAGTCAGTTTAATAAAAACCCGTTAGAATGAAAAAGGTGCATTGGCATTGTCACTGGACTAACAATTCAGGGACCAATGTTCAAATCCCACCTCAATTTGAAAATGTGGAATTATAAACCAAGTCTCAAGAACAATGAAGATGAGACTATCTTGAATTGTTCACTAATGGCTTTTAAGAAGAACACAAATCTGCTATCCTCACTCAGTCTAGCTTAGATGTAATTCCAGACCCAGAGAAATTTGGTTGATGTTGAATTAGACTGGTAAGTGCAGGAGTTGAAAGACAATTAGGAAAGGCATTTTGATTACAAAAGATCTTCAGTGTTGTAATTTGTTTTGCATTGATTCTTTCTAGAGATTATATGAAACCAAAAGTAGGAGGTGCAGAAGTAGACAATTCAGCCAGTTGAATCTGCTCTGCTATTCAATGGGATCATGGCTTCACTTATAATCCTCAATTCAACTTCCTTGCTTTTTCCCTATGAACTTTGATTCCCTTACTGTTTAAATGTTTGTCTATATCTGCCTCATATATACTTAAAGATCCATTCTTTACATCCCTCAGTGGTAAAGAAATCCACAGATTCACTACGCTCTGAAAGAAGCAATTCTTACTCGTCTCTGTCTTAAATGTGTAACTTCTTCCTCTGAGCTTATGCCCTCTGTCTGAGACTGTCCCACAAGGGGAACATCCTTTCTGTATATGCTGTGTCAAATTCTATAAAAAATAGGATACACAAAGACAAATCTGGTAAGGTCATCTCTTGTTCTTCTAGGTTTCGATTAGGAGATTAATCTACATAACCTCTTCTCGTAAGGCAGTCCCTCATTATAAACATTAGAGATGATCAAATTTAGTTGGATTTATATCTCATTGAGAAATTGACTAACCTGTTCTTAGAATCAGTTTATTTGAATTGTCTTAAGGTTTCTCAAAGTTAAAGTTTAGAGGTAATAAAATGATTGTGGTGGATTTGCTGATCTTTAAAAGTATGCTTAGGATTTTTGATGTGACAAACATCACAAGTCTATTCTGTTCACTGGTTCTGGAATAACAAGCCTTGAAAGTGAACAAGTAATGACTTACAGTCGAAAACTGTGGTGCTGGAAGAGCATAGCACATCAACAGCATCTGAGGAGCAAGAGAGTTGATCTGCTGTGCTTTTCCAGCGCCACACTTTTCGAATCTGACTCTCCAGCATTTGCAGTACTCACTTACTCCTAAATAATGACTTACTTCAATTTTCCCACCAGTCCAGATGATCATTTTTTCATTTAGGACAAGGTCATGGCCTGAATCTGAAGTTGCATCAAAATGTCCCACGTGCACAAATTTGATCGAGCCGTTTTCATTCTTCTGCCAGTTGACAATATCGTATGTTGCAACACTGTCACCATTATCATCAAAATAGACCTCTTCTCCCAATTTACTGGTGTATTTTACTTCTTTCAAGTAATGTAAGAGCTTAGTGAAAAATTAGAGTTTAAAATCGTCAACATCATTATGGAGTTGCACAACAAAATCATAAACTATCTGTCTTACTCTGAATTGTTTCAAAATTCTGCCTTTCCTTCATTTGCATCTTCATTGATGTAATAATGCAGAGACCATGAGGTCCTAGTGAAGCTGTGCAAAATGAGGGAAAGCAGATCAACAGACCTTTTCACACGATGGATGGAACTTAATTTATCCGATTGGAGTCTCACCCTCCATCATTGCAACAATCAAGCAATTGAGTATTTTTCTGAACAGCTTGACATTTAAGCATTGAGGTGAGTGGAAATCCTATCCTCTGGAGCATCAACGGTAGAATCCTTGATTGAGGTACATGTGGGCAGGGGAATGTTGCAGGGCTGATGTCACCAACAAAATAGGAAGGTCCATTGAAAGCAATGGTGAGATGTGTCTCTCATGATCAACAGTGAGTACCTGTGAATAAGGGACTCATTGGTAGGCTGCTGACAAACCTGACAAGCTTTTCTGCGTAGACTCCCTTCAAGTCCCTTTATTTGCCTTTGGTTGAATACCTACTTACTAGTGTCAATTGGCCTCTGGATGGGAAGAATATTGTCTACAATATCCCCCCACCCCCAACCCGCTCATCTTACATTTGATCAGAGGAGGTAGAATGGTGGTGGATACCCATCTTGCACCTTCCACCCAATTGAATGGATCCCTTCCCAGCTCTGAATTCAATTGTTGGGAAGTGGGGGAAGGGAACATTAATTTCAACCCATTCTTTCTTTTACGTTGACATCAACATTTTTCTTTTGCATTTTTATTATCGAAACAAGAACCACCTTTGTTTTTGGTAACAGGAAACACACCAGATTGACTATGTCATTTATCAATGCATCTCAGTCCCAATGTTTGATGTTATACTGACTAAGCATAAAGCTTGTTGCAATAGCTTGAGTTGTGAAAGGCTTTATATAAATGTGAGTTTTATTTTCTTATTGTTTAATCTGATTTATTAACTTCATAAATATTCTTAAATGGAAACAATTATTTTCAAACCTCAGTTTAATGTAAACAATGCATATCATTTGTTTTGGCATGCTGCTTTTATGGTATTTTCTGACTAAAATGTATAAGTCACTGGATTTAATTCATTTTGTAACACCTGTAGTTTACCATATTCTTATTACTATGATTAAACTATTTCAAATCCTGTTTTCTTCCTCTACTCTCGTTGCATGTAAAATTCACTTTTGCAACTTTTACTAAATCTCAATCAGTTACAGGACTTAAATAATAAAAATCCTTGTATCTTCTTTTTGTCCTAAAAAGCCTGTAAAAGCACAAACAATTAAACTGCCCTCAATGTGTGGGAATCAAGCAAAATCCATCAGGGAATATTTGGGACTAGGTTACAGCACTAACTTAAGAAATTCCTGGTTGCCTGATCCCTACCCCCATCCCACCCTGCAACATGCCCCAGATCTTTTACATGGAAATCAAGGGAGAGGTGGTTGAATTTTGAACAGTGAAAACACCAAGTTGTCCTCCCTGGGATAGCATGGCACTCTACTTCAAGTCCATTGGTGAAGATCCACACAGAATAAAAGATGATGTTTGATGCTCTACGCTGATGAGGCATCCTTCTGATAACTCTGCAATCTCTTGTAGGAGGATACCAATGTCCATGAACCCATCATTACCACATGAATCTATTTCTGCTGATTTCTGACCCTACATCATATCTTCTCTTTTGCTCCATCTTTTATAACCTGTACTGAAGAAATCTATGAAACTGCAGCATCATTGAAATTCATACATTTCAAATTAATTTACAATGCCTTAATATTTACCTGCCAAGATTTCAAGTTGAAGATACTAGCACAAGTTTGATTGCCAAATGGGCCATTCCCATTTTCACATGAATGTAAATTGTGAAGGGAATGAGCTATTGCATATACTGCTTTGTATACATTGTATGAAATTCTTAACTCTGATACTTCAGAATATATATTGTGAATATTGTTCAACTTTTCTGATCCTGTGCATTTTTTCCGAGATACCTTTGATGCTGGTTGCACTTTGTATTCGATGGTTGTCTGAAAAGAACAATTGAAGATTGTTTCCCATAATTCTCTCACAAAGGGGTTCTTCAGAGATTTGGAAGGATGGGCTTGAAGAAGGAAATTCTTCAGGCCTTGAATTTCAGCTTTGTGAATTGCTAACCCTATTGTCCCACTCAAAGTCAGGATGTTTTCTTTTGTTGCTATCAACGCAGATGTAACCCAGGCCTCACTGGCTATCCATTGTCGACCAGTGAGATTTTGCCTTACAATCTCTCTGATTAAAGGGTATGCATCTCCCTCAAGAGCAAACATGACAATGACCCTTGCAGTAGATGTCTTGATGGTCTCTGTTATTTGAAGTATCCTTTGCCTGGAGTACACCTTTGGAATTACTTCTGTAAAAGCAATGCAAATGCCAAGTTTTCTGACTGCGTCACTGAATGCTTGAATTCCATTATGGCCATAGTCATCATCACCTGCGATCGAACCAATCCAAGTCCAGCCAAACCGCTTCACCAGTTGAGCAACACCTTGAGCTTGGTGGGCATCACTTGGCATTGTTCTGAAAAAAGCTGGGAACTCATTTCTGTTACTGAGACAAGTGCAAGATGAGAAGTAGCTGACCTGTGGAGAAAATAATTAAAAGTATGTAAAGTTTAATTTAAAGAAAAGTGCAAAATAAGAATAGAGCTAGCAGAATGAATGAGATGTAGAAATCGCGTTAGAACGATACAAACCTTTGGAAGGCATTGAAGAAAAAATTCTACCTGGAGAGTAATGGTTGATGTAAAAAGCATGGATGCTTTTAACAGATACTATAATGAGTTAAGAACCTGAGGGAGAAAGCAGTAGTGGATACATTGACGGATTGTAGTGAAAATAGTTGGAGGTGGCTCATGTTGGGCCTAATGGCCTGTTGCTGTGTAGTATATTCTATGTTATTTCATTTATGTCACACTATATTTACATAGGAAAGGGGCACTTGCAACAAAAATCAAAATTCCAAATGGAATTTACAAAGTGAAATGAAAACATCATTTTGGAGGGTGATGATGTGCCCAGCCTCAGTTGTGCCCATGAAGCACAGAAGTACGGCCTTCTCCACATTACGAATATTAAACAACTACCTTATGCCAACATTAAGAATCTCACTGGATGATTTCAACTATTTGAATCCCATATGAAGCCATTATAGTTGTCTACTGATTGCTCCTTGACTAGTTGGTTAACAACAGTTTTTCCTTGGTCCTGTGTTTGGATAGCTGTTTACTGCCAGACAAGTCATTCTCTGAATGGTTGTCAATCACCTCCAACTTGTGGCTGGCATGGTGGCTCAGTGGTTAGCACTGCTGCCTGACAGCATCAAGGTCCTAGGTACAATTCCATTCTTGGGTCACTGTCTGCTTTGGTTTCTTCTGGGTGCTTCAGGCTTCTGCCACAGCCCAGAGATATGCAGATTAGATGGATTGACCATGCTAAATTGTCTATGGATGTGTAGGTTAGGTGGATTAGCTATGAGAAATACAGGAATTGGGTGAAATTGGGCTGAATGACCTGCTTCCACACTGTAGGGATTCTACGAATTCTTCTGACAAAGTTCAGGTCAAGGCATGCATGCAGGTTCAAGTGAAGCTGACTCGTGATCAACATACATATTTTCAACTCTCTACTTGTCATTACATTGTAGTCTAACTTGTAGTATTTCTCTGCTTCTGACAGTTATTCCACATCCTTTGTCAGCCATGTTATCTAATCTAATAGATAATAGCATGATCTTTTTCAAACATAAAATCAACAGGATTTAAACTGATGTAGATAGGTTCTGCTTCTTCTGGCTCCTCTGGGTCAGCCAGTTCCTCTAGATCTGAAAATGTGTTGCTGGAAAAGCGCAGCAGGTCAGGCAGCATCCAGGGAACAGGAGAATCGACGTTTCGGGCATAAGCCCTTCTTCAGGAATTAAGAAGGGCTTATACCCGAAACGTCGATTCTCCTGTTCCCTGGATGCTGCCTGACCTGCTGCGCTTTTCCAGCAACACATTTTCAGCTCTGATCTCAAGCATCTGCAGACCTCACTTTCTCCTCAGTTCCTCTAGATACCTTGGTGTCTTCACCAATTAAGTTATCAGGTCAAATGCAGATATCTTTTCTGCTTGTGAGACATTGTTGTTCCTGCAGCACTGACATTGGGTTTTAGCAGGAGTTGTTTGTTTTCTCGGTGTAGATCTGTTGAATGCCTCTCTGGAATGATAAAGCAAATAATATTTTTGCCCTCTTGAGGTAATGTTTGTTTTCCCCTCTCAAGATCTCTCTCAGGGCTGTAAGTCATTTTTGTTTCTCTTTTTAGCAGGCTTTGAAAAACTTTGTCTAAAGTTAAATTTTCCGTGGACTGTAAAAAATCTGACACAATTTCATCAAAAGTCCAACAATATTTCTATATCACGTGAATCCTGTTTTCAAAGTTCCAAACCATAGTTTTTGTTAATATGTAGGGGTGCCATTCATTAAATTGTCTACAATATTCTCCCGGAAGCTGAATTCATTTTGTTAATTTTGCTCATTTGAGAATTATATTTGTTCTTAAATTGAAATAACTATCAAAAGCTTTAAGATATCTTCAAACCTGTTTGAAAACTCTTTAGTATTTTACCTAATAAAGTAATCTGCATGGATATAAAAGTGGACTTAACTAACTTAAATCTCAGTGTTCAAATCTGAGGCAATGCTATATCTTAAAAACTGTCATGCACATGAAATCCAATCTTATGCACTCCATGGCCCATCTCTGACTTTGAATCTGTTATGAAGAATGATCCATATTTTGCTCATCTTGCTAATTATTTTTTACCGTGCAGCTTTAAATCTGTACTGTTTCAGCATTGCTTTAAACTTGCTCTTTCATATGTTTGTCTTCTGATATTCACCAACGCTTTTTCAATTGAATCACTGTTGACTTACTAAACTCTGTCCTATGGCCTTCGTAAGTCTTCCTAATAAAATTGTGGCTTAATTATTGAGTCCTGGCCCCTTAAAATCATTTTTATTTTCAAATTTCCCTTCTTCTATTAAACATTCTAGATTTATTTCTTAAAGCTTGTTAATTTTCAGTTAATTCTGAAGCCTTTCTGATTCTATAGCCCGGGTCTAAATTTCTTTTCTGGCCCTTTCACTATTTCTTTCTTCAAAGACATGTAAAAGAAATTCTCTTTCAATAAAGAATGTTATTTGTGGGAGTTTGCTGAGAAGAACACTGCTTTCAGAGTTAGCATCAATGACTAGTCATTAAAAGTTATTGTACTCTAACCCTAACCCTAACCCGAAAATGCTTTCGATGTCCGAAAGACAGAAAAGCTCATTCTTTTACATTTTCCTTTTATGAATTGTGGACTGAGGTTAATATTCATAATCATGATCTCACCATTGGAATATTGAAGGACATCATTGTTCTTGCTACCACCAAAGATTGTGTTGACCCTGCATCGCCAACTATCACAGGGATCGAAGAAGAACCCACACAGTTGTATTTGAAGACATCTTCATGTGGACCACTGGCTAATGTTAATGCTGCTCTTAATGAATGAGAAGGTGTAGTACAGGTATCATAAATGTTATAACCTAATGTTATATTTGGCAGGAGCACTGGATCCTTGTTTATTTCTTGTAATGCAAAAATCATGGTCTGCATCCAGCGAAAAGACCTGGAATTGAAACTGAGAAATATATGTTCATTTATTAATTACTGTTTTACAATTTCAAAGCTGAGAAAATTTTGCATATTATATTATAGCAAATGTAAATGACATACCATCATCAACGGAGGGGAAAAAATAATAAAGAAGCACATTATCTTTTTGGTGAAATATTGCAATGCTCTGAGAAGCAAAAAGACCTTGGAGTCCCATTGCGTGAAACACACAAGTTAGTAGGCAGGTATAGCAAGTAATAAATAACGCTAATAGGATGCTATCATTTTATTACAAGGGTAATTGAATGCAAATGTAGAATGTTATGCTTTAGTTACATACAGGACACTGGTGAGACCACATCTGGAGTCGCTACAGTTTTGGTCACCTTATTTAAGAAAGGACATAATTGCATTTGCAGCAGTTCAGAGATGTTTATTCAACTATCTCTGTGTACTGTGTATTGACAAAAGGCTGGGCAGGATAGGCTTATATCTGCTGGAGTTTAGAAGAGAAAAAAGTGACTTTAGGAACATGGGGTAAATGTGGAGATGATGTTTCCTCTCATGGGATAATCTCAAACTAAAGGAGCTACTGTTCACAAATCAGAGGCTGTCCATTTAAAGAGTGTTGAGGTGTCTTTTTATCCTCTCAGAGGGATGTGAATCTTTGGAACTCTCTTCCTGACATGGTGGAAGCAGAGTCTTTGAATATTTTTCAGACATTCTTTCTAAGGATTTTTCTTAAGCAAGGGGCTGAGTATTTATCAGAAGTAGATGGAAATGCAGATTTGAGGTAACAATTAGATTAGCCTAGATTTTATTCAATGGTGGAGCAGTTTTGAGGGACTGAATGGCATACATCTACTCCTTTTTTATATTTATATGTTGACAGGAAATGAAAATATTTAACTACCACTTTCCAGACAATGAATGATATTAATGACTACTAAAATTATTAATAATTTCCAGTTTTGTTGTATTAATGGTGTTAGAATGACTTAGTTAATAATACTCTCATCTCTAAATCAGAAGCTTATGAGCAGGATTTTACCAGCCACTATGGTTCACACCTTCACTGGCTAAAACATCTGGGAAACTCTGCACATGATCCCAATGGCTTCTCTGCAGAATTTAACATTGCGAGCTGCTTTGTGAAGAGACTTGCACCCCTTTCACGGAAGCAAGTCTTATCATAGAAGTATGTCAGTCAATCAGATGGCCGGCAGTTCTGTACACCCAGCAGTACTAGCCACGTGGTGGGGCCACGGAGAGTTGCACCCCTCTCAGGAACTCAGGTCAGTTGGAGTTGAGAAACTTGGCAAAATAGTGAGGGAGGGTTGGGGGCTTGTTTCAACAAGCTACAAGAATGATTAGTAGGGGGATTGACATTGGCCGGGATGGGGCCATAGGAAATCTCCACCATTAACGACCCCACACCAGCTGGTGTTGGGTTTCCCACATGGTATTGGCCTCAAAACATTCCCCCTTACCCGCCCAAGGCCCTGTATAACATATTGATTGATGCTGAATGAGATTCTTAAATGTTGGGCAAGCCACCTGATACATACTTCGCTGCATTAAACTTCAGATGAGCAGACAGGAAGGGCATCCACTGGATTTATATGCCACACTTCACCTTTTAACACTCCAGCAGGGAAGATAACCTCTTCTACTCACCAGTTATTTATGCCGTTATCTCCCTGCACTGTGCATCATTTTTCTTGTGTTATTTTATCAGTCTTGCCCTATCTTGCCCTATCTGTCCTTTCCTTGTTCCCAATTTCACTGCTACTGAAATTGCTTAAAAGTTATTCATCTCTAAAAGGTTCCAGTTTTGATGAAATGTTTCCAACTAGATGTGTCAGCTCTGTTTCATAGAAATGTAGTAAACAGAAGTAGGAGTAGGTCATTCAGCCCTTTGAACCTGCTCTAGGCAATCAGTATGATTATGGCTGATCATCAGCTCAGTGCCCTGTTCCTGGATTAGCCCCATACCTTTTGATCCCTTTAGCTCGAAGAACTATATCTAATTTATTTTTGGAAACATTCAATGTTGTAGCCCTTAATGCTCTTTGTGCCTGAGAATTTCACAGCTCTTTACTCTCTGAGTAAGAAATTTCTCCTCATTTCAATCCTAAATGGCCTATCCGTTATCCTTATACTTTGACTATGAGAAACTTTTGAGGACTCTGTGACTATAATTGATGGAATTTAGAAGGATGAGATTGATCTAATTGAAACTTACAGAGTACTGAGTGGCCTGGACAGAATGGATGTTGGGAAGAAGTTTCCAGTGCAAGGAGAAACTAGGACCCGAGGGCACAGCCTTAGAGTAAAGGGAAGATCTTTTAGAATGGAGATTAGGAGAAACTTCTTCAGCCAGAGAGTGGGTGAATCTTTGTAATTCATTGTCATAGAAGGCTGTGGAAGCCAGATCATTGAGTATATTTAAAACTGAGATAGCTAGGTTCTTGCTTGTCAAGGGGATCAAGGGTTACAGAGAGAAAGCGAGAGAATGGGATTGAAAAACTTATCAGCCATGATTGAATGGCGGAGTAGACTCGATGAGCTGAATGGGCTAATTTCTGCTCCTCTGTCTTATGGTCTTCTGTTCTTATGGACCCCTGATTCTATGCTCCTCAGTCATCAGAAACATGCTTTCAGCATTTACGCTGTCTAGTCCTGACAGAATTTTATAGGTTTCTATGAGATCCCTCTCACTTTTCTAAACTCCAGTAAATATAGTTGAAAACAATCTAGTGTCTTTTGATATATCCTGCCATCCCCAGGATCAGTTTGGTAAACCTTTGTTGCACTCCTTTCATAGCCAAAACATCCTTCCTTAGAGAAGGAGACCAAAACTGCCCTATACAATTATAGTAAGACATCCATTCACTCAAATCTTCTTGCTGTGAAAACCAATGTACTATTTGCTGTCTTCACCACTTGCATACTTATTTTCAGCAATTGGTGTATGAGGATACTTAGGTCTTATTGTATCTCTCTTTTCTCAATCTATCAGATATAATCTGCCTTAATCTGCCTTAATCTGCCTTAATCTGCCTTAATATAATAAAACAAAGAACTATGGATACTGGAAATTTGAAACAAAAATAGAAGTTTCTAAAGAAACTTAGCAGGTCTGGCAGTATCGGTGGAGAGACAGCAAAGTTAATATTTCGGTTTCAGAGACCTTTTTTCAGAAGCTAATGGTCTGCCTTTCCTACTTTTGCTACCAAAGTGGATAATCTCATGTGTCTACATTGTATTTCACTGCATACATTTGCCCACACACTCACCTTGTCCAAATCACACTGAAGCATATTTGCATCCTCCTCACAGTTCACCCTCCCACTCAACTTTGTATCATCTGCAAACTTGTTGAGTGTTCCCAATGACGTCTGGTGTTATTTCTTTGAATGTGAGTCCTGTGACAGTTGTCTCTAAGTAAAGATTGAACTGTTACACCTGAATGTACGCCTGACCATGTAATTAACTTTTAAGCACTGACTATACATCAAACCTATACAGATGAAGTAAAGCTTTCAAATTCTTTAATTCATAATGCTAATAATTGAGATATAATCTGTCATCTGAATATATTTCTCCGTAGATAGCTTTGCATAACTTAAGTTGGCTTTATATCTGCACTAATCAGCTCCATTTTTTCATATGTCCTTGGAGACAATAAGATGAAAATAAAATCTTGCTGGTTAAGTGCTTATCTATCTCCTGAGGCAGCTATGCAGTGACTTTGTCAGCACTGTTCAAAGAGTTCTATATTTCATCTGACTTCAGTTGAGCCATTATTTGTAGATGCTGTTGAATGTTTTGCTTAACAAACTCATCAATACACAAGTAAGTTGCAATTTTAACATAGTAATAAAAACTTAATGATACAGATGTAATATTTGTAAAACAGGTTGGGATAATTTTCCTTTTAGATATGCATAGACAACTGGCCTTTACTCCTCAAATTCCATTAATGTTACACCACCATAGTCTTATCAGACCATAGGGTGCTCTCTCATTAGAGAGAGAAGTGACTGGTGGTGATTTCACCTAAGGGCCACCAGATCTCAGGCAAGGAAAGAGGTAGAGAAGGAGAGTTCTTCATGGTAACCTCAAACCAGTGATGGGAAGCAAATCCACACCTTTGGTGTCACACTGCTCTATAAGACAACCATCCAGCCAACTGAGCTAAATCAATTCCCAATGCTGCTTACATGATCAGAACATTCTACCCTGTAACATGAATATTTTGCAAAACAATTTATGGATGGTGAAATTTGACTTGTAGCAAATGCTGCATGTGGTACAGTCATATTTGGCTGGCTGCCATACAAGTAACACTTCTGAAGTGACACTGTTATAAAGCCAAGGGAAGTTTGAAGAAATGGAATGGAAAAAGTATTTAAATATTAATCTCATAAGTTCCGCATGCATTCATTTTATCTTAAGAAACTCAAATGAAATTACCTTCCAGTCAATCTATTCCACAATAAAATTATGAATGAGGAAGGATTTTAACGAGCTAATCATTGGCCAAATTTACTAGCTAAATGTTACTGCATTAACTCACTACTCTTGCTTCGGTGTCTATCCTTTCTCAACTTTACCTGATCCAGCTTCAACATCCTCCTTCCTTGGGTTCACTGTTCCTGTTTCTGGAGAAAAGTCCACTGACTCGCATAAACATCTTAACTACACTTTCTTATACTCTGTAGTCTGAAGGGACTCCACTCTTTTCTGCCAGTTTCCCTTTCTCCATCATGCTACCTTCTACAGTGGTGCTTCTGGCATCATGTATTCTTGTTTCTCAATTGAGAAAACTGCCTCTTCCCACTTTAGTTGACAAGGCCCTTGATCCAGTCCAACCCATTGCCTGCACTTTTGTCCTTACAATTACCCCTCCCTTCCAAAACCAGAACTGGGGTCTGCCTGGTTCTCACATTCTTCTCCACTAATCTCCAAATTCAAAGGATCATCCTCTGCCTTTTCTGCCAAATTAAAGGCTATGAACTTTATGCTCATAGCCTTTAATTTTCTACTTCCTCACAAAACTACTTGTCCTCACCACATTCCCATACTATCACATGCACATATTTTCTCCTAGATTTAATAATAATATGTAATAAGATTTCATACCCTAACAATCCAGTTGACAGAATAAAAACATTCTAACTTCATGTTCTTATAGATATATAAATGCTTGGTTGCATTTGTAAAATTGAAATGTTATCTTACAGCTTGTGTTGATTTAGAAAATATCAATAATTTTTGAAAATATTTTCAATGATTATTAACATTTAGCAATCATCTGAGGTGATTTCCAGTTTAAAAACAAAAGGCATCATCAGATTCTGACTTACCCTTTACAGACTGGTGGAGCTGGTTCTACCTTGAATGACAGGTTCGGTTGGATTGTTTGAAAATGAATAGGAAACAAGCCAGTCAGAACAACATCTCCGTTCATAGAAATCCCAGAAAGATCAAACATTCCTTGATGTCTGCATGTTGGTTCAACTATTCCAGCTGTTGCTGTTGTGAAAAGGAGCAAGCTCAAAGCCAATAGAAAACACATTTCTGTATTTCTACAGCATTAACTGTGACTCTGTTTCTTTGCATCCCCATTTATACACTCACTAGATTAGTTAGTGCCAAGTGAATTGATGGTTGATTAAATATTGCCAGCAAATGCTACTGCAGAGCTCAACAGTACCCAAGCCACTAAATCTTCCATACCTCCTGGGAATAGATATTACCTGAAGAATTCACATTATTATGGTTTATATATCCATGGATAAGGGCAATGAAAACTTGTCTTTGTCTGAGTCATATCTTGTAAACTAAGAGGTAAGAGCCTCTGCCTTCTCCCCAGAAGGCTGAGTAGGCTTACACAATGCGCAACTGAATCATAAAGTCAGGGACCCACAATTGCCTCTGCATTGAATTCATTAACATTAACCAGCACTGTAGCTGCCCAGGAAGGTGCACATTTTCATTATGATCCATTCCTCTTTTAAAAACACTGCAAAGCATTTCAGGCAAAATGAACTGACTTTTTTTTTCACCACAGTGACTTATTATTTAGGCTAAGTTGTCATTTTGCTGGCATAAGTTTCCTTGATAGCTCACTGGACTCAAAAAGTTAATTTTGAATCCTTTTCAAAGGGGAGGTTCTTAAAAATAAGGAAGTCCAGAGATAATCTTAGAAAATTTGCAATGTTCTAAGATTTTTGTCCACTTGCAGCTTCGTATTATTTTAGACTGTGAGAATGCTGTCTCATTATGTATCTGATCTATGCGTTTCTGATTGCATTTGTGTAAATTTAAAATGATAGCATAGTTTTTTTCTTGAGCATTTTACCTCATCAGCACTTCACAGGACCACTGCAATTACAGCAAAGAAAGACAAACATAACAACATCATGCAAATGCCATCATCTCAAGGTCTGTCCAGATCAGAAATCAATCTCACTGCTCTATGCCATCGATCCATCATCATTACTATCTCAAAATCTGGGAATTCCTAACCGAACTCCAACACCACGTGATGGTTCAAAGAAATAATCACACCACTAACTTACAGTGCAACTAGTGGTAAACAATCAAGGAGCAAATTACTGCAGATGCTGAAGTCTGTACTGAAAACAATCAATGCTGGAGATTGCAGTGGGTCAGGCAGCATCCATGGAGAGAAGGCAAGCTAACGTTTTGAGTCCAGATGACTGTTCATCAGCTATGAAGAGTCATCTAGAATTGAAACATTTGCTTGCTCTCTCTCCACGGATGCTGTCTGACCTGTTATGATAAACAATCAATGCTGCTTTGCAATTCATTGAGAACACAAATTTTAGCAAAGCTGTAATTATTTCACTACAGTCAGCATGGAACTGGTGAAGACCCTGTTCTGTTCTGTACTGGTCTATATCCTGGAAATTAGGACAATTGATCCTAACTGTATGCCAGCGTATGACAGATATTCCTCCAGGCAGATACATCTCATTAAAGTATCTCTGCGAGAAAATGGTTAAAATTTTGAACAGATTGTACAGACTAAGCTTGTTCTCCCTCAAATATGTAAGATTAATTGACCAATTTAAGCTGAAAAGATTTAGCAAATAAATAGAAATAAACTTTTTTGTTGGTAAGTGTCCATAACATGGGGGAATATCCTTAGAGATAGATCAATCAGGAGTGTTTTCAGGTGGAATCTGTTCACATATTTTTGGAAATCTGGAACCATATCCTCTTAAAGCTATTGAGGTTGTGGCACATCAATTTAAAATTTCAAAACTGAAATTGAGTTTTGAGAGGTAAATGTAGTAGAGGTTGTTAAGATCCAAGCTGATAGCAATACTAGACAACTCAGATCCCAGAATTAAACTTGGCTTTAAATATCTTATATATTTATTGTTTGGAATTGGTCAATATGGTGATTAGTCCAAAACTCTACAATGTGAAAAAAGGCTATTCAGCTCATTGTGTCTGCACGAACCCTCTGAAGAGTATTCTATCTAGACCCAGCCCCCCATAGCTAACCCATCTGGTCAACTCATCCCTAGACTCTACAGGGCAATTTAACATGGCCAATTCACCTCGCATGCACATCTTTTGGCTGTGGGAGGAAACTTACATAGACACGGGAAGAATGCGCAAACTCCACAAAGACAGTCACCCAAGGTTGGATTTGAACCTGTATTCCTGGTGCTGTGAGGCTAACCGCTGAGCCACTATATCACCTACAGACAGCAGTTACTGACTTACTGCAGTTTTAGCTCTTAGCAGACCTGCATGATGAATTCGCATTCAATTCACGTAACAGCCCATTGTTAAATCTCTTATCAGTTCCTGTTATCTTCAACTTTATCCAACATTTCCTCCTTTTTGATCATATCTACTGGGTTTGCCCATAAATCTAACAGCCGAAAATATCCCAATTGGAACGACTTGAAGAAATTTCAAAGCTTTTCTGGCTGGCAAAATTCACACGCCAGAAGCTAATTTTACTGATGAGATTCATACCCATGAACTGAATGGAAAAACTTCATTTTTTTATCATTAATTCATAGCATGTGGGTGTCACTGGTTGAGCAGATTTAGCAGATCAGTTGAAGGTAGATGTAAAAGCAGGATCCTGTAAGGATGAGATTCTTCAAGTGAATGTACACTTAAAATTAGGAGATAGGAAACCTGAAATTAGGTTATCACAGCTGAAATTAACTACGATTGAGTTAGAGATGATAAAACCATACTTAGAGAGGAAAAGAGAAATGAAAATAGTTGAATTAGAAGATCATGAAAATAGAACTGTGGAGATTAATGGAATGAGAGGATAATGAAAAACCAGAAAATATCAGAAAGAGAGCAGGAAATAAAACAATCAATAACACAAAGAGAGAAAGAAAGTTAAAAAGAAATGCAATTATGAAAACTTGAACTCTAAATGGATAAAGGAATTGAAGAACATGAGTTAGAAAGAGAAAAGCTTGGAACAAAGAGGAAAGAAGGAGGTGGGAGCTCCTGCAAAGATTCTAATTCAGTTGAGGGACAAGAAAGAAAACGAAAACATTTGTTAAAAATCACACAACACCAGGTTATAGTCCAACAGGTTTAATTGTAAGCACTAGCTTTCAGAGCTTTCAGACATAACCACCTGATGAAGGAGCAGCACTCTGAAAGCTAGTACTTCCAATTAAACCTGTTGGACTATAACCTAGTGTTGTATTATTTTTAACTTTGTACACCCCAGTCCAACACCGGCATCTCCAAATCATAAGACATTTGTGGAATTTTCAAGGGAGAAAGGAATGCTGTGGGATCAGCAGTTTAGCTCATGTACACTAGAGGAAAGTTTTGATAATGGAAGGAAAATTGTAATCATGGAAAAATTCTGAAATAGCGAAGTTAAAACTTATTTAGATGAATGTCAAGTATTCAAGATCAGAGAATTAGCTTTGGTAGATACCTATGAATCTTGCAATTACAAATGGCAAATGGTCATATGGAAATCCACAAGGTGATTGGAGGAATAGAGAGTATGCAGATGGAAGAAGTATTCATTTTAGAGAACAGACTGAAGGATGCATAGTTACAAATTAGAATGGTTAGAATAAAGAAGTGATGTAAAGAAATTATCATGCTTTCATTGCTGAAACAAAGCCAATTGCTGGAATTTAAATGAGAGATCAATTGCAGTCATTGAATAAATCTAAGGAGCCTTCAGATATCGGGAAAGGAAATAGGCACTGAAACAGTTGCAGTGATACAAAGAGAACATTTCCTTAGAATGTAACAAGAAGGGAGACATGGCACAGAACAGTCCTGAATTTTTTTTTCCAGAGATTGACAAGGAAAATCAGACCACTGGTGAATTTTACCTTAAAAAGAGAGACATTTACTTATGCTTCATATCAAGCAGGTAAACCAATAGAACATTGTATACACTGGAGTAAGTCAGTCACTGATGCTGATTGATTCTACTACTTATCTTCAAAAAATGTGAGTGAAGAGGAAAATATTAATTGGAGATTACAAACCAGTCTTGACATTCAATGGTATTCATCACTGAATCCCTCAATATCAAAATCCTGGGGGTTATTATGAACCAGAGACTCAATTGACTCACCACATAAACACAATAGGGTGTAGGTTTGCTCACTGAGCTGTAGGTTTGATATCCAGACGTTTCATTACCTGGCTAGGTAACATCATCAGTGGTGACCTCCAAGTGAAGCGAAGCTGTTGTCTCCTGCTTTCTATTTATATGTTTGTCCTGGATGGGGTTCCGGGGGTTTGTCATTTCCTGTTTGTTTTCTGAGGGGTTGATAGATGGTATCTAGATCTATGTGTTTGTTTATGGCATTGTGGTTGGAGTGCCAGGCCTCTAGGAATTCTCTGGCATGTCTTTGCTTAGCCTGTCCCAGGATAGATGTGTTGTCTACAAAATTCCATGCAAGGACTGCCACAAACACTACGTAGGACAAATGGGAAGAAAGTTAGCCACCAGGATACACGAACACCAGCTAGCCACAAAAAGACACAACCCTCTCTCCCTCGTAGCCCTACACACGGATGAAAAAAACCACCATTTCGACTGGGACAACACATCTATCCTGGGACAGGCTAAGCAAAGATATGCCAGAGAATTCCTAGAGGCCTGGCACTCCAACTACAATGCCATAAACAAACACATAGATCTCGATACCATCTATTAACCCCTCGGAAAACGAACAGGAAATGACATCACCACAAACCCCAGGAACCCCATCCAAGACAAACATATAAATAGAAAGCAGGAGACAACAGCTTCGCTTCACTTGGAGGTCGCCACTGATGTTGTTACCGAGCCAGGTAATGAAACGTCTGGATATCAAACCTACAGCTCAGCGAGTAAACCTACACCCTAAACCTCAAACTGAGCTACAAACCTTCACAAACCTTGCATAAACACAATAGCAGGCCAGAGGTTAGGAACTGCACTGAGTAACTTACCTCCTGACTTCCCAACACCTATCCACCATCTGCAAGGCACAAGTCAGAAGCGGGATGGAATGCTCCCCATTTGCCTGGATGAGTTCAGCTCCAGCAACAATCAAGAAATTTAATTGGCACTATAGCCTCAAACATCCACTCACCCCACCAACAACACTCAAAAGCAACAGTGTGCACTATTTACAAGGCACACTGCAGAAATTTACCAAAGATTCTTAGACAGTACCTTCCAAACCAATGACCATTTCCATCTAGAATGACAAGGGCAGCAGATAACACCATCTTCAAGTTCCCCTCCAAGCTGCTCATCATCCTGATTTGGAGATATATTGTCATTCCTTCACTATTGCTAGGTCAAAGTCTTGGTATTCTGTCCCTAATGGCCCTTGTGGATCAACAAGGTGGACTGCAAACGTTCAAGAAGGCAGCTCTCCATCACCTTCTCAAAGGGAATTAGTGACAGGTAATAAATGCTGGCCAGCCATCAATACCACATCCCACAAATCAACTAAAAGAATCTCCTTAAACAGGGTTGAATTAAAACATGACTTGCTAAATGGATAATTGATTCCCTCACTGATTCACAATGTGTCCACCTCAGCCTTGAATAAACTTAATGACCTAGCCGTAACTGTCTGCTGCAGTAAAGGATTTTAAAGATCTATTACTCTCAGTAAAAAAAGTACTCTTCATCTCTATCTCAAATGGCCCAATCTCTTTCTCTGAGATTTTACCTCTCGTCCTAGCCATTCCCAGATGGAAAACAGCCTCTGCACATCTATCCTGTCAAGCCCACTAGGAATCTTATATGTTTTAATAAGGTGTCCAGTAATTATTCTCAACTTCAAGCCAAGCCAAGCCAATTCAAACTCTCCTCATAAGAAAATCCCTCTATATTCAGGCTCAATCTGATGAAGCTTACCTGGAATGCTTCCAATGCTAGTTTATCTTTCCTTAGATTAGGGGATCAAACTGTTCACAGTATTCCAGATGTGGTAAGATTAGTGCCTTGTATAGTTTCAGCAAGAACTCCCTGTTTTTATACACTATTGGCTTTGAAATGAAGATCAACATACCACTTGCCTTCCCTATTAACTGCTAAACTTGCTCACAAATTTGGCGATTCTTGCAGGAGAGGCCCCCAACTCAATCCTTCTGTGGTGCAGTTTTCTACAGTCTTA
Organism: Chiloscyllium plagiosum; assembly: GCF_037043375.1. Taxonomy (NCBI): domain Eukaryota; kingdom Metazoa; phylum Chordata; class Chondrichthyes; order Orectolobiformes; family Hemiscylliidae; genus Chiloscyllium; species Chiloscyllium plagiosum. Next base: position 19,946,811 of record NW_028270151.1, on the reverse strand, counting down.
TCCCATTTAAATAATTTTCTGTTCTTCTTTTCTTCTTGCCAAAGAACATATTCTCACGCTTTTGCCTGCTGACTTAACATGTCTACATCCTTCAAAAACTTGTTGAGTCATCTTCACCACTTGCCTTCCCACCTAGAATATAGAACATAGAACAATACAGCACAGAACAGCCCTTCGGCCCACGATATTGTGCCGAACATTTGTCCTAGCTTAAGCACCTATCCATATACTTATCCAATTGCCGCTTAAAGGTCACCAATGATTCTGACTCTGCCACTCCCACAGGCAGCATATTCCATGCCTCCACCACTCTCTGGGTAAAGAACCTACCCCTGACATCCCCCCTATACCTTCCACCCTTCACCTTAAATTTATGTCCCCTTGTAACACTCTGTTGTACCCGGGGAAAAAGTCTCTGACTGTCTACTCTATCTATTCCCCTGGTCATCTTATAAACCTCTATCAAGTCACCCCTCATCCTTCGCCATTCCAATGAGAAAAGGCCTAGCACTCTCAACCTATCCCCGTACGACCTATTCTCTATTCCAGGCAACATCCTGGTAAATCTCCTCTGCACCCTCTCCAAAGCTTCCACATCTTTCCTAAAATGAGGCGACCAGAACTGCACACAATACTCCAAATGTGGCCTTACCAAGGTCCTATACAGCTGCAACATCACCTCACGACTCTTGAATTCAATCCCTCTGCTAATGAACGTTAATACACCTTCTTACAAGCTCTATCCACCTGAGTGGCAACTTTCAAAGATCTATGAACATAGACCCCAAGATCCCTCTGCTCCTCCACCTTACTAAGAACCCTACTGTTAACCCTGTATTCTGCATTCTTATTTGTCCTTCCAAAATGGACAACCTCACACTTGGCAGGGTTGAACTCCATCTGCCACTCCTCAGCCCAGCTCTACATCATATCCAAGTCCCTTTGCAGCTGACAAGAGCCCTCCTCACTATCCACAACTCCACCAATCTTCGTATCATCTGCAAATTTACTGACCCACCCTTCGACTCCCTCATCCAAGTCATTAATAAAAATTACAAACAGCAGAGGACCCAGAACTGATCCCTGCAGAACTCCACTTGTAACTGGGCTCCAGGCTGAATATTTACCATCTACCACCACTCTCTGACTTTGACCGGTTAGCCAGTTCTCTATCCAACTGGCCAAACTTCCCACTATCCCATGCCTCCTGACTTTCCGCATAAGCCTACCATGGGGAACCCTATCAAATGCCTTACTAAAATCCATGCCCTACCCTCATCCACATGCTTGGTCACCTCCTCAAAGAATTCAATAAGACTTGTAAGGCAAGACCTACTCCTCACAAATCCGTGCTGGCTGTCCCTAATCAAGCAGTGTCTTTCCAGATACTCATAAATCCTATCCCTCAGTACCCTTTCCATTACTTTGCCTACCACCGAAGTAAGACTAACTGGCCTGTAATTCCCGGGGTTATCCCTATTCCCTTTTTTGAACAGGGGCACAACATTTGCCACTCTCCAGTCCCCTGGCACCACCCCCATTGACAGTGAAGATGAAAAGATCATTGCTAACGGTTCTGCAATTTCCTCTCTTGCTTCCCACATAATCCTAGGATATATCCCGTCAGGCCCAGGGGACTTGTCTATCCTCAAGTTTTTCAAAATGCCCAACACATCTTCCCTCCTAACAAGTATCTCCTCTAGCTTACCAGTCCGTTTCATACTCTCCTCTTCAACAATATGGTCTCTCTTATTTGTAAATACTGAAGAAAAGTACTCATTCAAGACCTCTCCTATCAATGCACTCAATGCACAGTCTCCCACTACTGTCCTTGATAGGACCTACCCTCGTTCTCGTCATTCTCATGTTTCTCACATATGCATAAAATTGCCTTGGGAGTATCATTGATCCTACCCGCCAAAGATTTTTCATGCCCTCTCTTAGCTCTCCTAATGTCTTTCTTCAGCTCCCTCCTGGCTATCCTGTCTCCCTCCAATGCTCTGTCTGAACCTTGTTTCCTCAACCTTATGTAAGCCTCCTTCTTCCTCCTTACAAGACATTCAACCTCCCTCGTCAACCAATGTTCCCTCACACGACCATCTCTTTCCTGCCTGACAGGCACATTCATATCAAGGACATGTCGTATCTGTTCCTTGAAAAAGTTCCACATTTCAATGACATCCTTCCCTGACAGCCTGTACTCCCAATTTATGCTCCTCAGATCCTGTCTTGCAGCATCATATTTACCCTTCCCCCAATTGTAAAACCTACCCTGTTGCACGCACGTATCTCTCTCCATAACCAAGGTGAAAGTCACAGAATTGTGGTCACCATCACCAAAATGTTCACCCACTAACAAGCCCATCACTTGTCCCGGTTCCTTATCAAGTACCAAATCCAATATGGCCTCCCCTCTGGTTGGACAATCTACATACTGAGTTAGAAAAGCTTCCTGGACACACTGCACAAACACCGCCCCGTCCAATCTACTTGATCTAAAGAGCTTCCAATCAATATTTGGGAAGTTGAAATCCCCCATGACTACTACCCTGTGGCTTCTGCACCTTTCCAAAATCTGTTTCCCAATCTGTTTCTCCACATCTCTGCTGCTATTGGGGGGGGGCTATAGTAAACACCCAACAAGGTGACAGCTCCTTTCCTATTTCTGACTTCAGCCCATACTACCTCCAAAGGCAGATCCCCCTTGAGCTGCCTTTCTGCAGCTGTTATACTATTTCTAATTAGCAACGCCACCCCCCCCCCCCCCCCCCCTCCTTCTTTACCACCTATTTTCATGTCATCTGCAATCTTGGCTTCTATCATCCAAGTCATTAATATATAATATAATATAAACTGTGGCCGAAGCACTAATTACCTGATGCACTCCACTAACTAAAGATTGCCATCTTGAAAGTGTCCCTTTTATCTCAACTCTCTGTCTTCTATTCGTCAACCAATTCTCGATTCACATTCATATAATTCTCCCAAAACTAAGGGCTCTTAAGTAGCATATTTTGTGGTATCTTATTAAATAGTTTTGTAAATCCAAATATATTATATTTACTGGTTCCCCTTCAACTATCTTGTTTGTTACATCCTCAATTTATCATAATAAATTTATCAGATATAATTTTCCTTTCATAAAGACATTCTGACTCTTCTTGATTTATTATGTATTTCTAAAAACTCTGCATGTCATCCCTGTCATAGAATATAAAATTTTCCCAATGATGGGTGTTACGCTAATTGGCTATAGTTACTCATTTTTGTCTCCCTTCCTTTTCAATAAAGTTGTTACATGGCAGGTTTCCAATCCTCTGGGATCTGTCCTGAATGTAAGGCTTTTTGGACAATTTTTATTTCCATATCTACTTAAAATCTGAGGAAGCAATTGATTTAAAGTCAAGTTAATGCTTCACAAACAAAATTTGTTGATTTATCATATCTTCTGTTTTCAGTTGAGTGGATTCCTGTGATGTAGATCTAAAAATATAAATGTTGGTATTGTGTCTACTGAGAGATTACAATGTTGCTGTGAAATTGCATTATGCTCAGAAAAGGAGAATTGGATGTTCCAAGACACTTTGTAACAAATTACTTTCAAATTGCAGACATTGTTGTAATGCAGGTATTACAACAGCCAATTTGCGCACAGCAAGGTCCCATGAATATCAGTGCAGTAATGACTTGGTAAATTATTTTAGTGACGTTAGTTGAAGGATAATTATTGTTCAGGACACTGTTGTTATTGTAAGGTCACTGGTCAGATGGTGTTGATAAAGTGGGAGGCTAAATAAGCTCTCAGATATTTATATTGTTTTTTTATTTTCTCTTGGATATTTTCTAAGGACTCTACTGTATGTTACAGCCATTAGAATATACAAAATGACAAATGCTAATTTTAGCATTGCAGTAAATAAAAGTTGGGCCACTTATAAATTTTGCTTTTAGATAGACTACAGATAATTATTTTTCTCATATTCAAAACTTGTTAGAGGACGACCGGCCCATTATATTTCTTTTGGTGTTCAGTTCTGGCCTCAATAGAATGATATAAACCTTTGGAGCAAATATACAGACCAACAAACTAAAACTGGAAGACAATATTGCAAATATTTCAACAGCTACTATGTACTTTCCGGAATTGATGTAAACTGGGATGAAAGTTATCCAAACTGCACAGAAGATCAGCATGCTGAAAGTGATAAACTTTGCTTCATTGAAGTTATCTGGCAACGTACGTGCTAGGAATGCAAGAACAAAGCACATAACAGAGAGTAAGCCAATATAGCCCAACATGCAATAAAAGGCTGTTGCTGACCCCACATCACATTCTAATATAATGGTCACACTTTGATATTCAATATTCTTTGCTGGAAATGGGGGTGATAATATCAACCACAGAATACATATCACAACTTGAATTGATGGCAGAAGAAACACAGCAAGACTTCGTTGTAGTGGACTAAACCATTTCATAACATCATTATTTGGATGTGTTGCAGTGAATGCCATTAATACTGTGATTGTTTTTCCAAGGATGCAAGAGATGCAAAGGGCAAATATGATTGCGAATGCTGTATGTCGGAACATGCAGGACCAGACTGTTGGTTGACCCATGAAGAGAAGGGAGCAGAGGAAGCAGAATACCAATGCAAATAAAAGAAGAAAGCTTAACTCAGAATTGTTAGCTTTGACAATAGGTGTATCCTTATAATAGTAGAAAACAGCCATAACAACCATTGATATGCAAGCACCAAATAAGGACAATGTTGTTAAAATGATCCCCATGGTGTCTCCAAATGACAAAAACTCAATTTCCTTTGGGATGCATTTGTCTCTATTTAGGTTTGGCCAGTAATCGGACTGACATGCCAAGCAGTCCACGGAATCTGCAGAAGACAACACAGGACATGTTTTTCAGTACATTTCAAGATTGACTACTTTCTATTTATCTATCTGGACCAAAACAAGATGTAGAAAAGATGTTTCCCAATTTGGGGCAATCTACAATGAAGGGTCATAGCTTCAGGATAAGGGGTATGCTTTAAACCAGAACTAAGGAGAAACTGCTTCTCGCAACATGTTGTGAATCTGTTGAATGTATGACCCCAGAATGAGGTAGATACTGGTACATTAAATAAATACAAAGAGGAGAAAGATTTTTTATTAGTAATAAAAGGATTGTGGAGAGCAGATAGGAAAGTGGATTTTGGGCAGAAATGAGACAAGCCATGGTTGTATCAAATGACAGAGCAGGCTCAAGGGGTGATTTGCCCAGTCTGGCTACTTGGCTTTATGTTCTAAAAAATAAGGCGACACGTCCGGTTCAAAAATCCTGATTTCCTGTCATGATTTATGATAATCAGGTGAAACAGCCCCAAAATTAGGTTATGTAGAGCAGATCCAGGAAAGGTAACGATAGAAAGAATACAGAGGTGGACAAAGGGGCAGCAGGATGTTGAGGAAAATTGTTAAAAAGTCAATTCTGGTGGTTTGCGACATCATCCCAGCTATAATGGAAAATTTAAAACTTCCGAGCCCTCATCCCCAGAACTCCTCATTTCCACAGGCTCCCTATGCTGTATCCATGTTACCTGATGCCCTTTTACTGAAACACCAAACCCCTCAAGACCCTTGTGTGACTTGTACACCAGCCACCCTCATGCCTTTCATGCCCCCATACTAAGTTATGACACTTCCTTGTACATTTATCCACTAAACACTGGGTGGAATCAATGTATTTGATGGTGACATTAGAATGGCAAAACATCTTTAAATAGAACTGTCATTCATTGATAACCTTTCATTTTCTAAATAAGAAAGCTCGTTACTACAGGCCAACAGAAGTGTAAATCATCTAGACCCTCTAAAGCTTTGGTTTTAGAAATTGCAAACATCTGATGTTATAAACATTATGCACTTAACAAAGAAATCAAAAATCCAGAGCTAACAATCAGGCAAAGTCTTCGCTCAAGATTAGTTGTTTCAATAATCTAATGGCAATCTGGGCACCTGGCCAAGCCTCATTGTGCACAATCAACTATGAATTTCTTGTGTTCATACATATTATTGCACATTGCAATTTGGGAGTAATGGGAAAAAAAAATCAAGCAGTGTGTAAAAGGCTAACCAACAGTGCTATCAAGTGTGACTTGCAAAGAACAATTTACTCACTGACCCTCAGTTTGGGCGACTTGGTTCCTGACCTCATTTAAGCCTTTATCCAAACATGGAAAAAAGAGTTGTATTCCAAATGTGAGGCAGCATTCGACTACCTTTAACATCAAAGAGCCCCAGCAAAACTGGAATCAATGGGAATCATTTCACTGGCTTCTGCCATATCCAGGAAGATAATTGTGTCTACATTTTAGATTTTTAGACTTTAGATTTCATTGTCATGTATACTCAATTACAGAAGTACAAAAGTACAGTGAAAAGTGTATAATGTCGACACATATGGCATCATCTTAGGTACCAAGGTATCTAGGTACAAAAAAAGCTTAGGTGCAAAGTAGTAAGAGAAACGAGAGTTGAAAAGTTAATCATTATTTCATTAAATAATAGAAAAATAAAGAAATAGTAACAGTTTATATTAAAGCTTTTTTCATATTTTAAACTAGGTAAACAAATGAATAAGCTAAATGAATTAGCTCCAGAACATTACTACAAGAGTTCCTATGACCTAGGCCCAAAAGTTTTCAGGTACTTCATCAATTATATTCCCTTGGTCAGAAGGCCAGATGTGGCAATGTTTGCTAATGATTGTGCAATGTTCAGATCCATTCACAGCTCCTCAAATAAGCAGTATGTGTTTCTATGTTGCAAGACCTGGTAAACTTCCAGGTTGGGCTAGTAAGTGACAGGCAATATTTATACTAGACCAATGCCATAGCTATCTCTAATAAAGAACCATCAACCCTTGAAATTCAAACTGTCAAACTGAACTGGACCAGTCATAGAAATACTGTGGCAACAATGGCAGGTCATAGGCTAGGAATTCTGTGGTGAGTAACTCATTTCTTGTGCCCTCAATATTTTATCTGCCATCTTAAAAACACAACTGAGGAGGATGATGGAATAATTCCCAACTGTCTGAATGAGTGCAGCTCCAAGAACACTCAGGAAACTTGACCTCATGCAGGACAAAGCAACCACTTGATTGTCACCCATCAATTTCCCTTCACTACCAATGTACTGTGGTCTGCAGTATGTACCAGCTACAAGATGCATTGCAACAACACCATCAAAGCTCCTCCAGTAGGAATTTTTAAACTCATGACCTTTGCTATCCAGTAGGACAGGGCAGCAGATGCATGTGCATATCACCACCTGCCACATACCGTACTGTTAGAGGTTCAAAATCCTGCAAGCCCCTTCCTAACAGCAATGTGGATGTCTCTACAGTTGTCTAAGGAGGAAGCTCACCAACACTTTCTTTGGGATAATTAGAACTTGGTACTAAATGCTGGCCTAGCCAGTGACGCCCACAACCATGAGCATTTTTTTTTGAAATGACAAATTTTGGTCATTTGTGCTGTATTTTCCCAAATCCAATTTCTCACTTACAGTTTTTATAAAAAGAAGAATGAATATTATACTCACATGACCTTCAACATATTGTGATGCTGCCATAAAGCACTCTTTAAAATCGCAACTAACTGATCTGAATAGCCATCATGAGATAAATTAATCTCTTAATAGCTTGTCCTCAATTTCATAGTTAGCCAGATAGATAAATAAAGATAAGATAAATAGACACAAATGTGTAAATAGATGAATTATATGTAAAAACAGGGAGATGAAGGCAAATAGATATACATACCAGTTTCATTGCTAATTTCACCTTCAGCACAGGGTATACAATCAAAGCAACAAATTGGCTGTCCAGGTCTGACTCCTTTTCTTGTTCCAGGTAAACAAGTTTCACTGCACTGTGACTTGATGACCTGGATAGGAAAAGAGCAATAACTTTCTATTTTATTAATTCTGTGCATTATTCAGGAGGTCATAGTTTATGAATTGCATTTGTTTAACCTCCTGAGAAAATAATGAGATTTGATCTAAAACCTGTTATGCGAACAAAATTAAACTGATAATGGATACATTAATACAGAATGGATTGACTGTTGTATTTTTCCAATTAGAACGTAGAACATAGAAAAGTACAGCACAGAACAGGCCCTTTGGCCCACAACGTTGTGCCGAGCATTAATCCTAATGTAAAATAAAATAACTTAACCTACACACCCCTCAATTCACTGCTATCATGTGCATGTCCAGCCGTCACTTAAATGTCCCTAATGATGCTGCTTCCACCACCACCGCTGGTGACGCATTCCATGCATTCACAACTCTCTGTGTAAAGAACCTTCCTCTGACGTCCCCTCTATGCCTTCCTTCTAATATCTTAAAACTATGACCCCTCATGCTAATCAATCCTGCCCTAGGGAAAGGTCTCTGGCTATTAACTCTATCCATGCCTCTCATTACCTTGTATACCTCAATCAGGTCACCTCTTCCTCCTTCTCTCCAAAGAGAAAAGTCCGAGCTTAGTCAACCTCTCTTGATAAGGCAAGCCCTCCAGTCCAGGCAGCATCCTGGTATACCTTCTTTGCACCCTCTCCAAAGCCTCTGTATCTTTCCTATAGTAGGGCAATCAGAACTGGACACAATATTCGAAGTGTGGTCTCACCAGGGACTTGTAGAGCTGTAGCAAAACCTCGCGGCTCTTAAACTTGATCCCCCTGTTAATGAAAGCCAAAACACCATATGCTTTCTTAACAACCCTATCCACTTGGGTGGCAACTTTGAGGGATCTATGTGCTTGAACACCTAGATCTCTCTGTTCCTCCACACTGCCAAGAATCCTGTCTTTAACCCTATATTTAGCATTCAAGTTCAACCTTCCAAAATGCACGACTTTGCTTTTTTCCAGGTTGAACCCCATCTGCCATTTCTCAGCCCAGCTCTGCATCCTGTCTATGTCGTGCTTCAGCCTGCAATAACCACCGATACTATCAATGGCACCTCCAACCTTTGTGTCATCTGCAAATTTACTAACTTACCCCTCAATCTCATTATCCTAGTCATTCATAAAAAAACTACAAAGAGCAGTGGCCCAAGAACAAAGGCCTGCAGGACACCACTCGACACTGACCTCCAGGCGGAATACTTTCCATCTACAACCACTTCTGTAGATGGAAAGCCAACCAGTTCTGTAAGCCAACCAGTTCTGAAGCAAGAACACCAAATCTTGTATCCCATACTTCCTGACTTTATGAATGAGCCTACCATGGGGAACCTTACCAAATGCCTTGCTGAAGTCCATGTACACCACATCCACTGCTCGACCTTTGTCGACCTGTCTTGTCACCTCCTCAAAGAACTCAATAAGATTAGTTAGGCATGACCTGCCCCTCACGCAGCCATGCTGACTGTCTTTAATCATGCTACGCTTTTCCAAATAGTCATAAATCCTATCTCTCTGAATTCTTACCAAAACCTTGCTAACCACAGTCTTCAAGACTGCCTGGTCTGTAATTGCCAGGAATTCTTAAAAAGAGAAACAACATTCACCTCCTTCCAATCCTCCTGTACGATTCCCGTGAAGAGTGAGGAAGCAAAGATCTTCTCCAGTGGCGTAGCAACTCCTTTCTCACTTCCCAGAGCAGCCTAGGATAAATCTGGTCTGGCCCTGGGGACTTATCAATCTTTACGTTTGCCAAAATTTCGAGCACATCAACTTTATCAATCTTGATCTGATCAAGCCTGTATCCCTGCTTCTCAAACTTCGCATTCACAGTAAGGTGCCTTTCCTTAGTGAAAACCGAAGCAAAAAACTCATTTAGGGCTTCCCCTATCTGCTTAGACTCCACGCACAAGTTCCCTATGCTATCCCTGATTTGCCCTACCTTCTCCCTGATCATTCTCTTATTCTTCACATATGAGTAAAATGCTTTTGGGTTCTCTCTAATCCTTCCTGCCAAGCCTTTCTCGTGCCCCCTCCTGACTCTCCTCAGTCCATTTCTGAGCTCCTTTCTAGCAAGCCTGTAATCCTCTAAAGCTGTGATAGATCCAAGGTTCCTTAATTTTACCTCTTCTTACCTGTCTCAGAGGAACAAATTTGTGCATCACTCGCAACAACTGCTCCTTAAACAGTCTCCACATGTCTGCTGTGCCATTTCTGTGGAACAATTGCTCCCAATGATACCTCGTTGCCAAACACCAAATCCAAATCCAAATCCAAAATGGTCTCTCCCCTCGTTGGTCTGTCTACATACTAAGTAAGGAACCCCTCCTGAACACACCTGACAAAAAAGGCTCCAACCAAACCATCTGCACTAAGGAGGTTCCAGTCAATATTGGGAAAATGGAAATCACCCATAACAACAGCCCTGCTACATCTGCATTTTTCCAAAATCTGCCAGCTTTTAAGAACTTCAATCTCTCTACTACTATTAGGGGGTCTGTAGAAAGTCCCCAGTGAGGTGACTGATCCCTTGCTGTTCCTAACTTCCACCTATACTGATTCAATAGACAAACCTTCCTCAACAATCTTTGTTTCTGTAGCTGTGATGCACTCTCTGATCAACAATGCTACACCTCCACCTCTTTTTCCACCCTCCCTGTTCTTTTTAAATGTTCTAAACCCTGGAACATCTAATAACCATTCCTCCCCCTGTGAAACCCACATCTCTGTTATGGCCACAAGTGTTTAACATTTAAATAGAATCACAATATCAGAAATACCAGAAACTGATTAATCAAAATCTCTTTTGATTACTCTATTTGCATGAATCCTTTATTCGGATTCATCTTATTTCAATTTCTCACTGTGAGTAGAGTTGACTGCATGTGATAATTGAAATGATGGTTCATGAGTTGGCAGGCTACCTATCATTATCATTCTTAGTTCCATCAAAATAGAGAGACAAGTAAAATAGGCTGTCAACTCACTTCTGCTTGTTTTACAATATAGGGCATTGTCAAGGTCTTACATAATACCACTCTGTACATCTTCCAAATCTTTCTCTTTTGCCTTTTTATCTCCTTGAATTTTTGTGTCTTCTTTCTGATAGACACCTCTCAATCTGATAAGAATATACAATCACTTACTCCCACTCTCCATGCCCATCTTTGCTTGTTTGTTTCATGATGTTAATCACAATGATGGAAGAGGATGTAGAATTTTCTGAGATGATCTGTATATCTTTGATGATGTTTTGGCCACTGAAACTTTCAGCTGCACGAAATAAGGTATGGACATTAATTTTCCTTCATTCCTTACCATTTTTTGGCCTCCATTCCAGATTATAGCATTCTCCTGTATCACCAGTTGGTTCTCAGTCTCAGCAGATGCATCGTACTGGCCAACTTTAACATACTTAATGTTCCCATTTGAGTCCACCTGCCAATTCAAGAGATCATAGGCTGCAAGAGGATCACCATTGGCATTGAATCTCACTTCATCTCCAAGCGTAGTTGTAAAGTTAACCTCCTTTAAGTAACGCAGGACCTTTGTGTAGAAATCAGAGAATATGCTTCCTGTTATACTTATAGCCAGTATTTAAAGTCAACATGAAACTCCAGTAAGGCTGCCACTGACTCATACATCTGAAATAGTCATAAGTGTCATTTATTTATTGACATAAGTCCATGGAGTAAAGCCCCCCTTCAGAACTTGACCACACGACTTCATCTGATATTCCAGTATTGAGTATTGTATTGAGGGAGTGCAGCACTCTTTTTGGTGCCATCTTTTAAATGAGGAAGTAAACCAAGGAGTCTTCTGACCTTTCAAATGGAAATAATTGATCATATTGTACAATTGGATAAGTACAGTGAGTTGGCTGGGTACCATGACAATATTTATTCCTCAATCCATGTCAAAAACAGGTGATCAAATCATTTATACTATTACACTTTGTGGGAGATTGCTGTGCATGTTGGCTGCCAAATTGTCTATATAAATAGCTATGCTTCAATAGTACATTGTTGGCATCTACAGTAAAAATGCAGGTTCTTTTTTTGAAATACAACACAATTCCAAAGGCCAGTCCCATTTTTCATTCTGAAATGCATGAAAGCCAAGTGCTAAAATTATTTATCTGGGTTGAGGGATAATATCCTCAGACTTTTTAAAATTCGTTTTGGAAATGTTCAAAATTTTCATATACATTTTGTTTTTGAATGGAATTTTGCCTCCAATTTATATGCTGCCAGTTACTTGCCTTCATGTTCCACTGATATTGGTTTCAATCCAAACGTTAAGTATCGTAACAGAAAATCCTAAATTAGAAAATTTTAAATGTTTTAAATGTATCTATTTTATTTAAAGCACCACATTTGAAAATGGATACAAAATACTTATTTCATACTATGAAAAGGAAAATCAAATGTTTCCTGCTAAATTCAGGAAAAATAGTGGAAAACTCATGGTATCTGGAGTGGCACAATGGCTCAGTGGTTAGCACTGCTACCTCATGGCACCAGGGATCCGGGTTCGATTCCAGCCTTGAGTGACTGTCTGTGTAGAATTTGCACATTCTCCACATGTCTGCGTGGGTCTCTTCTGGGTGCTCTGGTTTCCTCCCACAGTCCAAAGATGTGCAGGCCAGATGAATTGGCCAAGCTAAATTGCCCATAGTGTTAGGTGCATTAATCAGAGGGGAAATGAGTCTGGGTGGATTACCCTTTGAAGAGTCGGTATGGACTTGTTGGGCTGAAGGGCCTGTTTCCACACTGTAGAGAATCTAATCTAATCTAATCTGGCTTCCATAATAAAGAAATCTTTCCATTTCTGCACCGCTTATCACATGACCAGAACATTTCAAAACTGTAATGAGATTTGTAATGTAAGAAATAAAACAGTCAAATTGAGCGCAGTGAGCTTCCTTAGATAGTAATCAGAGCCAGTTTTGGAATACTGTGTGCAATTCTGGACCCCTCCTATCAGAAGGATATTGTGAAGCTTGAAAGAGTTCAGAAAAGATTTATAAGGATGTTGCCAGCGTTGGAGGATTTGAGCCAAAAGGAGAGGCTGAATAGGCTGGGGCTGTTTTCCCTGGAGCATCAGAGGCTGAGGGGTGACGTTATAGAGGTTTATAAAATCATGAGGGGTATAAATAGGGTAAATAAGCAAAGTCTTTTCCCTGGAGTAGGGGGAGTCCAGAACTAGAAGGCATAAGTTTCAGGTGAGAGGGGAAAATTTAAAAGAGACATAAGAGGCAACATTTTCACATAGAGGGTGGTGTGTGTAAAGAATGAGCTGCCAGAGGAAGTGATGGAGGCTGGCATAATTATAGAATTTAAAAGGCATCTGGATGCATATATGAATAGGAAGTATTTAGAGGGATATGGGCCAAGTGCTCCCAAATGGGACTAGGTTAGGTTAGGTTATCTGGTTAGCATGGATGTGTTGGACCAAAGGGTCTGTTTCCATGCTGTACATCTCTAGGACTGTATGACTCAATTTGTTTTAGATATCTGTCATAGGTTATACATGTTCCATACTCGAAGAATTAAGAGTGTCACAGGATCTTTCATGTTCACATGAGAGGTCAGATATATCTTGGCTTAATGAATCATCAGAAGGACAATATATATACTTATATTATTTAGAATCAAGCAAGCTTCACTCCCCTTACAGAAAAATACATTTTTTTTGTTCTTATTCATTCAAATAGTAGATTGTCAGATTTACTGCAAACTACACGATGGCAGATCAATTCAAAAAAGTGAATGCATGGATTTGACTGAGACCTGGTGTGAAAACAATTTATCTTCACAATTTATATTTGTTTCTATCGCAACAACCTTATTTGAATTGCATTTAGTTGCGATGATCACGATTACACATGCTATTGCCTATTGTGTGGGATTATCTGACAAGTCATTCTTATCAAGTGCATTGAGTGTAAATTTATTGTCATGTGATTTGAATACTAAATGCTTTAAGATGCAATTTTTATTGATAGACCACTTACCTGCCAAGGTTTAAGGTTTGAAATGTCTGGACATGCTTTATTGATAAATGGCCCTTGGCCCTTTTTGCACAGCATTATGTTATGGATAGAATGGGCCACAGCATAAACAGCTCTATATGCATTGTAGGAAACTCTCAATTGTGATTCATCAGTGAATATGGTACGGACGTCTTTTAAGTTTTCTTGGCCAGTGCACTCTTGTTTTGAAGGCCCCATCCTTGTTTCTCCTGTGTTGTTGTATGGTGTCCACGTACAATGAAACACAGCTTCCCAAAACTGCTTAATATATACATTGCCTGGGTACTTGGATGGATGGAGCCTGACCAGGAACTGTTTAATACCGGGAATATCAGCCCTACGAATTGCCCAACCCAACGTCCCACCCAAAGTTTCAGAATTGCCTGCTGTAGAGAGCAGTGCTGCAGTGCTCCAGCCTTCACTAGCCAACCATTGCAATCCAGTGACATTCTGCCGCACAAGTTCCTCCATCAAGAAGCTCAGATCTATCTCAGGAGCAAAGGCGAGAATAACTTTGACGTTCGACGATTTAATGAGCTTGACTTGGTGCAGGATTTTCTCCTTGTCATACACTTTGGGGAGAAAGTCAGAGAAAGCAACACAGACTCCAACTTTTGTGACTTGTTCCACAAAGGTCGAAATTCCCAAGTGTCCATAATCATCATTGGATCCAAACACTGCCAACCAAGTCCAACCAAAATGTTTCACAAGCTGCACAAATGCTGTGACTTGGAAATAATCACTGGGTACAGTTCGGAAAAAGGTTGGGAATTGCTTTTTATTGCTCAAACACGTGCACGAAGAAAAGTAACTAACCTGTCAAAATATCAAAAAGAGACATTTTAATACAGTACTTTTGTTGTGATTAGGAAGTCTGTCTTTTAAAATGTCTATTCAAGAAGTTGAGGGATAGATTTTCAATTTACTGCCACAGCTCAAAATTGCATTAAAGATTTGCCACCTCATCCACGCCAGTTTCCACTGGTTTCAGGAGAAAGGAAAATCAAGTGGGTTTCTGTAATGGGTGCCTGATGCACAATATCAGTTTTATACTCAGGTTGGAAGACGAAATCTCATTATATTATTCCTTGCAGATTAGTTCGCATACACATTCTTAACGTTTGTGAACTTTAAATTTGGCCAAATTTGCAAATCAAGACAATGTTCTCATTTAACAGTCCACTCCTTAATTTATTGAAGACCACAATCAATGCTAAGTAATGAAGATATGAATATTAAAAGAATGCTTTCAGATATTGGCCAGTATGATTGATTACAGTAATTTGTAGACTGTCATCTATGTAAATTGTACAGTTTTAGCAGTTGTTTCAGGAATTAAGAAATGTATGCTAGTACAAGGACATAATTTACTTTTATTGTTTCAAAATGGAAGTGGGAAGATCTCAGGTTAGCTACAAAGTAAAGCTTTGACCTAACAATACCTCTATGGCAATTCAAACGAGTCTGATCTGTTTTGTTCCCAGTTGCAGAAAATGAGTGAAATTAGCAATCGTTGCTAATTTGGACTGTAGGCTGAAACCATGAACTGGAACTAAGAATTGTTCAAAGCAATTTCACATAGAACTCTTAAGAGGGAAGCCATTCATCCAATTTCTCTGTATGCAGCTTGAATACAGATCAGAGTTTAGATCAGAGTGGTGCTGGAAAATCACAGCAGGTCAGGCAGCATCCGAGGAGCAGGAAAATCGACGTTTCGGGCAAAAGCCCTTTATCAGGAATATAGGCAGGAAGCCTCCAGGGTGGAGGGATAAAATCAGATTATTTCAATGCTATTTCATATTGTCCCTGAACCCATTGCACATAAAGGGCCAAATGTATTTCACAAATATTTTCATCTCTTGGTTTTAAGTATTCATTATTGTGCAGATACCAAAGGGCAATATTGCGAGAACAATGTAGAATGCAGAATTGATCTAATTAAATCTTTCTACATTCAATTTCACAGATTTGATGAATGGTTTTCTTTTTTCATGTTCTCTTCCACCACTTGTGAAAATACAGCTCCAAATTAGAAAGAGACCTAAGGGGCAACTTTTTCACGCAGAGGGTGGTACGTGTATGGAATGAGCTGCCATAGGATGTGGTGGAGGCTGGTACAATTACAACATTTAAGAGGCATTTGGATGAGTATATGAATAGGAAGGGTTTGGAGGGATATGGGCCGGGTGCTGGCAGGTGGGAATCGATTGGGTCGGCATGGATGGTTTGGACCGAAGAGTCTGTTTCCATGCTGTACATCTCTATGACTCTATCTATAATATCTCAGCTTGTGACACTTTGATGCGTTCTTTTGAAATGGTGTATGTGCTGGCTATGAGACTGAATTCCATCCCTCCCAATATCAGATCATGCATCCTGCTAACAAGGCCCATGCTCCATGTCTGAGCAATATTTATTTTTATAATCTCATGCTGGAATGATAATTGCAAAACCTTTAGCATTGCTCAAGTGCAGCTTGATTAACATAACTCAAACTAGTGATCAAACTGGATGTTTCTTTGTTAGTATGGCTCAGAGTGACTTATGGATGTGAAAACAGAAGTCCACGCAAACTTTTATGCCTACTTGACATTAAATTTATCTCCTCCTCAGCTCTATTTAACGGTCTTTGCTCCATATTCTTTGAAAGTTCCGATCAACAAAAAAGTACTTGCCTCAACCTTGAAGTACCATTGCTATCCTTGATCTCCATGCTACTGAGAAAGTTTATAACAGCTTCATGTTAAATATTTTGCAACTTACCATTGGTATTCCAAATATCCCCACTGTTCGGGCGATTGCTATGGATTGTGTTGAGCCAGCATCAGCAATAAGTGCATGCACTGAAGAACCTCCACGGCATTTCAAAAGTGTAACATTTTCATCTTGACCATTAAGGATTGTCAGGGCTGCTCTAAGAGCCAACACTGGAGTGGCACAGGAATCGTAAATCTTATACCCCAGAGTGATATTGGGAAGTAGTAATGGGTCATTATTAATTTCTTCAATAGCAAAAATCATCAACTGAGCCCAGCGAAATGCTCTCAGGTTAAAACTGTGGGAAACACAAATGTTATGAATCTGAAAAATGCACATAAACAAATGTATTTATGTAGCAGAGTCTTTCATGTACTATGTATACCAGCAAGTCATTCTGAGCACATACATTTATACAATCACAATTTCCACTCATAAAAAAAACATAAGCTATTGGATTGACTACATGTTATCTGGAGAAAAAACATAAATGTTGCAACTTATTATTTTACTGGTTCATATGTGAATTTCAGTCTATCTGAAATAAATTTAGAATTAGTTTAGAGAAAAATGAAATCTACACTCATTGTAAATTATCCACATTGGTAATAGCATCTTCTTCCAACCAGCCTCTCCCACACTCTTAGAATCTCTGACCCCTGTCTTTTTTGTGAAGCTCTTCCTTTCTCTGTTTTCAGTCAGTTTGGACTATACCATGGCATTTCCTCTCACAGTCCCTTTGAGTTCTCAATAACATATTGAGGAAGACTTCACTCACTCTATACATGTTGGAGTTTCTGGTAGAATTTGGTAGGAAGTCTTTGGAAGCTCTCCTCGGTAATGAATGGGGAAAACTCCACCAATGATGATGTCTCCATCTTGTGAAAGCTCTGGCAAGTTAAACCTTCCTTGAAGTGTGCAACTTTGATTGCCTTTGCCGAACATAGAGGCCATTAAAACAAGCAACAGCAAACACAACAAATACATTGCAGTTATTGCTGGTGGAGTCCGCTGCTGGTATTTGGCATCAGAGCAAGTTTCTCTTCTTATATTGAATTATTATTGACAAATGAGAAAGCACGGAAAAACGTAATTAAAGTTAGAGGAATCCCATGTGAACTTCAAGTTTAGCAACCCCTGCAGCCGAATCTGATTACTGTGTTGCTCGGCTCGTTTAATTTTGCTCAAATAACATTGAGTGTTGGAAAACAATTTCAGGGAACTGTTATGATAAGTAATAATATAAGACTAGATTACTTACAGTGTGGAAACAGCCCCTTCGGCCCAAAAAGTTCACACCGACCCTTTGAAGGGCAACCCACCCACCTACATTTACCCCTTCACTTAACATTACAGGCAATTTAGCATAGCCAACTCACCTAACCTGCACATTTTTTGTGCTGTGGGAGGAAACCGGAGCACCTGGTGGAAACCCACACACAGAGAATGTGTAAACTCCACACATACAGTTGCCTGAGGCGGGAATTGAACCCAGGTTTCTGGTGCTGTGAGGCAGCAGTGCTAACCACTGTGCCACCGTGCTGCCCACAATAAGCATTGTTCTTCCAATATATCTAACCTAATAGGAAGGGTTTGGAGGGATGTGGGCCGGATGCTGTCAGGTGGGACTAGATTGGGTTGGGGTATCTAGTTGGCATGGACGGGTTGGACCAAAAAGTCTATTTCCATGTTGTACATCTCTATGACTCTATGGTAGACATAGAAACACAAATTACTTTGGTAAATAACTCATGCATTTGACATAATTTGCGAAGTAGGTTTACTTTTTTTGATGATGTCATGTCCTGTTTTCTTCTTTGATGGTAAGTATTAATATGAAGAACCAGGAAGCAGAAATTCAATTTACCTTATTGGTTGCTAGACAGAAGAGTATTTTCGAGTAGGAAATAATCTGAATCTCCTGAACCAGTTGCTCCCGAAGGTCTGGATCTTTCCTCCTTAATACATAGCTGAACACAATGGCAACACCATCACAATATTGATGAATCGTTGTGACCACTAAATAGTGGATAGGTTTTAGGGTGTCTGGAGATGGATTACCTACCTCAGAAATGTTCTGAACTGTTCTTGTAGCTACAATATTTACATGAGTAGTCCAGTTACGTTTCTGGCCAGTCATCATGATCTTGATGGAAAGAGTGTGTTGGGAGTCAACTCCACCTTTTTCAAGGGTCTAGATTAGATTGATGCTGGAAAAGCACAGCAGGTCAGGCAGCATCCGCTGAGCAGGAAAATCGACGTTTCAGGCAAAAGCCCTTCATCCGGTTTCCAGCATCTGCAGTCTTCACTTCCACCTTTTTCAAGCCATTTTATTTTTCTTTTTTTTTGTCATCTTTTGTTGCTTTTCAAAATATTCCCAATCATTTGGCTTATCACTAATTTTTGCCACATGGCTATTTTATCTTTTAATTTAATGTTATTGTTAACTTCCGTGGTTCCAAACTGGGATATACTTTTGTTGAAGGCATGAATGATTTTCTTAAATGTCTGTCAGTGTTCATCAACCCCTTTCCCAGTCCAATCTAGTCAAAATTGCACTCATTACTTTGTAATTTCCCTTATTTAATTTTAGCACAGTTGTTTCCAACCTAATTTACTTACTCTCAATCTCAGTGTTAAATTCTACCATTTCATGGTTGCTATTTCCTAGGGGAGATGTTTTACTCTCAGATCTTACATTATACATTACCAGATGCAAAATAGTTTGATCCCTATTTGTATCCATAACATATTGTTCTAGAAAACTGTTCCAAATACACTCCATGAATTCTTCTTCATGCCTACTTATGCCAATTCAATTTTCCAAACTATGTGGAAATGGAATTCTTCCTTGACTAATGTACTGTCTTTCATACATATCCTAATTATCTATTGATTTATTTTCTGACTGACAGTATAACTGCTGTTAGGGGACCTATAGACTACTCCTGCTAGTGTCGTCTTTTCCTTTTATTTGATTTATACATATGGATTCTGCATCTAACAAACCAAGATTATTTTTTGTTATTGTGTTATTTAATCTTGTACTAACAAAACTACCCATCACCCTTCTTGCCTGTCCTTTCAAATATTCACAAATGCTTAAATACTTAGCTCCCAGCTACAGATTGTTTTGTAGCAATGTCTTTGCAATGGATATATGATTATATTTGTGCTATTATTCCAGAATGCTTTGTGATTTAAATGAAGTGGCATTAATTTTGATTTTTTAACATTTTTTTCAACCTGTGACCATACTGGTTCCTAGTTTTTTGTTTGCTAGTTCTGTTCCTTCCTGTCCAACTTTGTATAATTTCCGAAATAGCTGCCTTGCAATGCAACCACATCATGTATGCATCTCCTCTCCAGAACCCTTTCCTCCCCTTTCTAATTATTAAACACCCCACTGCAACCCTCATTATCTGATTTGCCAGGACACCAGTCCCAGCATGTTTCAAGTAAAGCTTATTCCATCCCAGTACTGTTACAAATGCTCTATGAACAGAAACCCATTCCTCCCACACCAATATTTCTGTACTGCGTTCTCAGAAGTGGGTTTACCTCATTATTTTTGCCAATGGCTCAGTTAGCAAACCTGAGATAATTACTTTGGACATTCTGCCTTTTAACTTAATTTTTGACTGTTCAAATTCTTTTAGCAGAACCGCCTTTCTAGCCTTGTCAATGCTGTTGATACCAATGTGGATGATGGAAACTGAGACTCTCCCTTCCCACCCCACGCTCCTCTCCAGCTCTGAAGTGATGTCCTCAATAATGGTGCAAGGGAGGCACACAATCTTCATGACTTACACTCACAGTTACAGAGAACAGTATCTATGCCCTTAATTATACTGTCACCTGCCACTACTACATTCCTATTTCCTCCCCCAACTTTCCTCTCCCTGCATCACAATACCATTGTCAGTTCACTCATTCTCTCTGCAGTTCCTGCTCTCATCCACAGAGCTTGCAAGAACCTCATAACTGTTGGATAATTGCAGTGGCAGAAGCTCCTTGGATACTATTCCATGGGTTGCTACACCTGCCTCATCTGCAGTTAGATTCTCTTGCCCCTGATCATATTTTCTAATCAGAGGTGTGTGAATATTTTAAGCTGCAATTATGTACAGTAATGGTGCTCACTCCAGATGGTGTCCAATAGCTTCCACATACTGCAGCAGCAATACCTCACCAATATTATCAAAACTACTGAATTTCATTTAACTCATTAACTCATTATTGTAGTATTGTTGGTTCTTATACTTGAAGAATTAATTGCTCTTTTCACTTATACGAATTTCATACTTAACAAAATATTATTTTTAAATAAAAGAGAGAAAAAAGGACTAAATGCAAACTAAAGACATTGCTTTGACTTTAAAAGTTAGAAATACCACACCTATTCACCAACTGGCACTTGCATCACATTGTGGTTCATTATGCCTTGAATATCAGCTTATATATTGATGCTAAAGACCCTGGATTTGGGTATTTACCCGTAATTTGTTCATTCTGAAGCAATTGCACACCTACTGAGCAACAGATTTTAGTGTTTGATACTCAGGACAGCAGTCCTAAGGAAGAGCTTTTCAATGTTTCTGGCACATGGCAGGAGGTGGCAGCCATGTTGCAGGACATTATGTCTAAATGTAGTTTCAGTGATGTTGTATCCTTCTGCCATTGGTTCTAAGCAATTGTGCTCAAGAAAATGGATTCCATTTGCCATGTGGGCATAAAACCATTATTGTTATTTAGACTGATTGAAATAGAAATAGAATAGAAATAGGCAAATATGTTTTTCCAATGCTTCTCAATGTATCTGCAGCCTTTGACAAAGTTTATCACAGATCATTCACCTCCAATGTCTCCCTACTATCACCCATCTGGTTAGGACCACTTTCACTTGGCTCCATCTTTATATGGGGAGAAAGTGAGGTCTGCAGATGCTGGAGATCAGAGCTGAAAATGTGTTGCTGGAAAAGCGCAGCAGGTCAGGCAGCATCCAGGGAACAGGAGAATCGACGTTTCGGGCAGAAGCCCTTCTTCAGGAAAGGTTCCTGAAGAAGGGCTTATGCCCGAAACGTCGATTCTCCTGTTCCCTGAATGCTGCCTGACCTGCTGCGCTTTTCCAGCAACACATTTTCAGCTCCATCTTTATATGTCTAGCCACAGCCAGAGAATCACTTGGGTTGCTTTCACTTTCTGTTCCTGCAACTTTACAGTTGGTGTTACCCCAAGATTTGATGATTTGGCCCCTGCTAGGTCCTATTTTGATGTTGCGCCTCAGTGACACAACCCAAAACCCATTTTTCTGTTTCTCAGCAGCAGCAGCAACAACTCGAAGGACGGAAGTTTGGACCAGGGGCCTGTCGGAGCAGTGAGTCACTGATTTGAGCTTTTACATTTGACATTAGAGAGGAGAGTTTTCTGGAAAAGGAAGGACTTTTTTATTTCTGTCCAGCTACATAAGTGAGTGTTTTCTAAACCCGAGGCCTTACCTTTGTAGGGCCACCCATCCAACCACCTCCTCTAACTTTAAACACCAGGGACACATCAAGTAAGCTTCTCTTCTTTTGTACTTTCTGATAAGGGGTCTAGCTGGAATGGCAGTGCAGGGCGAGGAATGTTCCTCCTGCATGATGTTTGATGTGAGGGACAACATTAGTGTCCCATCCAAGTACATCTGCAGAAGTGCACCCAACTCTCACTCCTCCAAGACCATGTTAGGGAACTGGATGAACTTCGGATCATTCGGGAAGCAGAGACTGTGATAGGTACAGGGAAGCAGTTACTCCTAGGCACGAAGAAAGATGGGTAACTGTTCGAAGGGGGAGAAAAACAATAAGTGGAGGGATCCCCTGTGGTTGTTCCCCTGAAAAACATGTATACCGTTTTGGATACTGTTTGGGAGGATGACTTACCAGGGGTATGCAGTGGGGTCCAGGTCTCTGGCACAGAGACTGTCCCTGTTGCACAGAAGGGAAGGAGGGAAAGGAGGAGAGTGTTAGTCATTGGGGACTCAATAGTTAGAGGGTTAGATAGAAGGTTTGTTGCGAACGATCGAGTCTCACGGTTGATGTGTTGCCTCCCAGGTGCCAGGGTCCGTGATGTCTCGGATCATGTATTTGGGGTTGTGAAGAGAAAGGGTGACCAGCCCCAAGTTGTGGTCCATGTAGGTACCAACGGCATAGGAAAAAAGAGGGATAGGGATGTAAGGCAAGATTTCAGGGAGCTAGGGTGGAAGCTGAGAGCGAGAACAAACAGAGTTGTTATCTCTGGTTTGTTACCCATGCCACATGATAGCGACGCAAGGAATAGGGAGAGATATCAGCTGAACACATGGCTGCAGGGATGGTGTAGGAGGGAGGGTTTCAGGTACTTGGATGATTGGGGCTCATTCTGGGAAAGTTGGGACCTCTACAAAAACGACAGTTTTCACTTGAACCGGAGGGGTATTAATATCCTGAGTGGGAAATGTGCTGGAGCTTTTCAGGTGGGTTTGAACTAGCTCAGCAGGGGCATGGGAAGTTGAGGTGTAGTTCCAGTGCACAGGCGGATGAGAGTAGGGAGGACATGGACAGAATTTCACAGTCACAGGAATGTGCTGGCAGACAGCAAGCTGGTTTGAAGTGCGTTTACTTCAACGCCAGAAGTATCCGAATAAGGTAGGTGAGCTTGCAGCATAGATAGGTACCTGGAACTTTGATGTTGTGGCCATTTCGATTAGATTAGATTAGATTACTTACAGTGTGGAAACAGGCCCTTCAGCCCAACAAGTCCACACCGCCCCGCCGAAGCGCAACCCACCCATAACCCTGCATTTACCCCTTACCTAACACTACGGGCAATTTAGCATAGCCAATTTACCTGACCTGCACATCTTTGGACTGTGGGAGGAAACCGGAGCACCCGGAGGAAACCCACGCAGACACGGGGAGAACGTGCAAACTCCACACAGTCAGTCGCCTGAGGCGGGAATTGAACCCGGGTCTCTGGCGCTGTGAGGCAGCAGTGCTAACCACTGTGCCACCGTGCCGCCCATTTCGGAGACATGGACTGGAGGCCATACTGGATCTGGTGCTTGGTAATGAACCAAGCCAAGTTTTTGATTTAGTGGTAGGTGTGCACTTTGGAGAGAGTGACCATAATTCAGTTACATTTAGTTTAGCGATGGAAAGGAATAGGTACATGCCACAGGGCAAGAGTTTTCAATGGGGCAAGGGCAATTATAATGCGATTAGGCAAAACTTAGGATGCAAAGAATGCGATTGCAAAATGCATGGGATGGGGATAATCGAAATGTGGAGCTGCTTTAAGGAACAGATATTGTGTGTCCTTGATAGGTATGTCCCTGTCAGGCAGGGAGGAAATGATAAGGTAAGAGAACAGTGGTTTATTACAGAAATTGCATCTCTTATCAAGCGGAAGAAGGATGAGACAAGATGGTTCAAGATGAGGTGATGAAGAGTTACAGATTAGCGAGGAAGAATTTAAAGATAGAGTTAAGAAGAGCAAAGAGAGGACATGAGTAGTCTGCAGCAGGTAGATTAAAGGAGAACCCTAAAGCTTTCTATAGGTATGTGAGGAATAAAAGGATGAGTCATGTAGAAATAAGGCCAATCAAAGACAGAAGTGGGAAGCTGAGTGTGGACCCTGTGGAGATCGGAGAGGTGCTAAATGAATATTTCTCATCAGTTTTCACTCAGGAAAAGGAGAATATTGTAGAGGAGAAGAATGAGATACAAGATATTAGACTAGAAAGGATCGAGGTTAGTTATGAACAGTTGTTATCAATTAGACAATAGACAATAGACAATAGGTGCTGGAGTAGGCCATTCAGCCCTTCGAGCCTGCACTGCCATTCAATATAATCATGGCTGATCATTCCTAATCAGTATCCTGTTCCTGCCTTATCTCCATAACCCTTGATTCCACTATCTTTGGGAGCTCTATCCAACTCTTTCTTAAATGAATCCAGAGAGTGGGCCTCCACTGCCCTCTGGGGCAGATCATTCCACACAGCCACCACTCTCTGGGTGAAGAAGTTTCTCCTCATCTCTGTCCTAAATGGTCTACCCCGTATTTTTAAGCTGTGTCCTCTGGTTCGGCACTCACCCATCAGTGGAAATATGTTTCCTACTGCCAGAGTGTCCAATCCTTTCATAATCTTATACGTCTCAATCAGATCCCCTCTCAATCTTCGAAACTCAAGGGTATACAAGCCCAGTCGCTCCAGTCTTTCAGCGTAAGGTAATCCTGCCATCCCAGGAATTGACCTCGTGAACCTACGCTGCACTCCCTCAATAGCCAGAATGTCTTTTCTCAAATTTGGAGACCAGAACTGCACACAGTACTCCAGGTGTGGTCTCACTAGGGCCCTGTACAGCTGCAGAAGCACCTCTTTGCTTCTATACTCAATTCCTCTTGTTATGAAGGCCAGCATGCTATTAGCCTTCTTCACTACCTGCTGTACCTGCATGCTTGCCTTCATTGACTGGTGTACAAGAACACCCAGATCTCTCTGTACTGCCCCTTTACATAAATTGATTCCATTGAGGTAGTAGTCTGCCTTCCTGTTCTTGCTACCAAAGTGGATAACCATACATTTATCCACATTAAACTGCATCTGCCATGCATCTGCCCACTCACCTAACTTGTCCAGGTCACCCTGTAATCTCCTAACATCCTCATCACATTTCACCCTGCCACCCAGCTTTGTATCATCAGCAAATTTGCTAATGTTATTGCTGATACCATCTTCTATATCATTAACATATATTTTACAAAGCTGTGGTCCCAGCACGGATCCCTGCGGTACCCCACTAATCACTGCCTGCCACTCCGAAATGGAGCCGTTTATCACTACCCTTTGTTTCCTATTAGCCAACCAATTTTCAATCCAATCTAGTACTTTGCCCCCAATACCATGCGCCCTAATTTTACTCACTAACCTCCTGTGTGGGACTTTATCAAAAGCTTGCTGAAAGTCCAGGTACACTACATCTACTGGATTTCCCTCGTCCAACTTCATAGTTACATCCTCAAAAAATTCAAGAAGATTAGTCAAGCATGATTTCCCCTTCATAAATCCATGCTGACACTGTCCTATCCTGTTACTACTATACAGATGTGCAGTAATTTCATCCTTTATAATAGACTCCAGCATCTTTCCCACCACTGAGGTCAGACTAACTGGTCTATAATTTCCTACTTTCTCTCGCCCACCTTTCTTAAAAAGTGGTATGACATTAGCCACCCTCCAATCCTCAGGAACTGACCCCGAATCTATTGAACTCTGGAAAATAATCACCAACGCATCCACGATTTCCCGAGCCACCTCCTTCAGTACCCTGGGATGCAGACCATCAGGCCCCGGAGACTTATCAACCTTCAGACCTAACAGTCTCTCCAACACCAAATCCTGGCAAATCAACCTTCAGACCTAACAGTCTCTCCAACACCAAATCCCTTAAGTTCAGGTCCTTCAGCCACTGTTACCTCAGGGAGATTGCTTGTGTCTTCCCCAGTGAACACAGATCTGAAGTACCCATTTAATTCCTCTGCCATTTCTTTGTTCCTAGTAATATATTCCCCTGTTTCTGTCTTCAAGGGCCCAATTTTAGTCCTAACCATTTTTTTGCCTTGCACATACCTAAAAAAGCTTTTACTATCCTCCTTAATATTCTTGGCCAGTTTACCTTCGTACCTCATTTTTCCTCTGCGTATTTCCTTCTTAGTAATCCTCTGTTGCTCTTTAAAAGCTTCCCAGTCCTCAGTTTTCCCACTTATCTTAGCTATGTTATACTTTTTCTCTTTTAACTTTATATGTTTCTTAACTTCCCTCGTCAGCCACGGCCGCCCATGCCTCCTCCTGGGATCTTTCTTCCTTTTAGGAATGAACTGATCCTGCAACTTCTGCATTATACACAGAAATATCTGCCATTGTTCCTCCACGGTCATCCCTGCTAAGGTATTGCACCATTGAACTTTGGCCAGCTCCTCCCTCATAGCTCCATAGTTCCCTTTATTCAACAGAAGTACTGTCACTTCTGACTGTACCCTCTCCCTCTCAAATTCTAGAAGGAATGAAAGTAGGCAAGTCCCCTGGACCAGATGGGATTTATTCAAGGATTCTCTGGGAAGCTAGAGTGGAGATGGCGGAGGCTTTGGCTTTGATCTTTGAGTCATCATCATCTACAGGTTTAATACCAGGGGACTGGAGGATTGCAAATGTTATGCCCTTGATCAAGAAGGGCAGTAGAGATGACTCAGGTAATTATAGACCAGTGAGCCTTACTTCTGTTGTAGGAAAAGTTTTGGAAAGGAGTATAAGAGTTAGGATTATGATAATCTAACAAACAACAATTTGATTTCAGATAGTCAACAATGGTTCTGTCAAGGGCAGATCGTGTCTCACAAACCTCATTGAGTTTTTAAGAAGGTGACCAAGCATGTAGATGAGGATAGGGCAGTTGACGTGGTGTACATGGACTTCATTAAAACCTTTGATAAAGTTCCACATGATAGGCTGATGGAGAAAATGCAGAGGCATGGGATTGAGGGTGATTTAGCAGTTTAGATTAGAAACTGGCTTTCTGAAAGAAAGCAGCGAGTGGTGGTTGATGGAAAATATCCAGCCTCGATCTGGTTACTAGTGGTGTGCCAGAAGGGTCTATTTTGGGACCACTGCTGTTTGTCATTTGTTTAAGTGACTTAGACGCAGGCATAAGTGAATGGCTTAGTAAGTTTGCAGATGACACCAAAGTCAGTGGAGTAGTAGACAGTGTGGAAGAATGTTACAGGTTGCAGGGGGACTTGGATAAACTGCAGGATTTGGCTGAGAGGTGGCAAATGGAGTTCAATGCAGCTAAATGTGATGTGATTCACTTTGGGAAGAATAACAGGAAGGCAGAACATTGGGTCAATGGAAAGATTCTTGGTAGTGTGGATGTGCAGAGGGATCTTGGAGTCCACATACACAGATCCCTGAAAGTTGCCACCCAGGTTGATAGTGCTGTTAAGAAGGCGTATGTTGTGTTAGATTTCATTGGTAGAGAGATTGAGTTCTGGAACCATAATGTCATGCTGCAACAATACACAATGCGAGTGTGGCCGCACTTGGAATATTGTGTGCATTTCTGGTCGCCCCATTACAGGAAGGATGTGGAAGCATTGGAAAGGTGCAGAGGAGATTTACCAGGATGTTGCCTGGTCTGGAGGGAAGGTCTTATGAGGAAAGGCTGAGAGACTTGGGTCTGTTCTCATTGGAAAGAAGAAGGCTAAGAAGGGATTTGATAGAGACATACAAGATGATCAGAGGAATAGAGAGGGGAGACAATGAAAGTCTTTTTCCAAGGATGAGGACGTCAGCTTATACGAGGGGGCATAACTACAAATTGAGAGGTGATAGATTTAAGACAGATGTCAGAGGCAGGTTCTTTACTCAGAGAGTGGTAAAGGTGTGGAATGCCCTGCCTGCCAATGTAGTTAACTCAGCCACATTTGGGAGATTTAAACAATCCTTGGATAAGCACATGGATGATGGTGGGATAATGGAGGGGGATGAGCTTAGATTAGTTCACAGGTTGGCACAACATTGAGGGCTGAAGTGCCTGCTCTGTGCTGTACTGTTCTATGTTCTAAAAGCATAGCTTTTGTTTTTACATATACTCTTAGCACCCAATCTTCTTCACCATCATCATTCTTATCTTCTTCAGTTCAGCTAAATTATCAGACTGTTTATCAAACATTTAATGCTGGATAAACAGAAATGTCTTCCAATTAATATTGAGAAGTATGAAGTGACTGGTTTTGTTCTCTCATTGTTCTGGTGGCTATGCCTTTGTTCTCTGTAGTTTCCTCCATGCACCTTCCTCCTTCTCAACCTTATTTTCCAACTGTCATACATTTCATACGATGTCACTATCAAATTAATGGGATGCCTGCATTTGTGCATTAAGTACCAAATATCCTTTCTGCAGAAACTTAGGCCGGCTCTAAAAAACATAAGGAATATTTTAATTATGAAATTTATGTTCCATCAATGTTGCTCAACCTTACCAGCTAAGGATGGCATAAATTAAACCTATAGGATCTCGTTCTTGCAGGTCGTAAATACTTGCTTGAAAATTCTCAATTTGAAATTTAGTCTTTTACTTCTTCTTCTTATTTTTCCTTTCTACTTTGCTCTCTCTCTTTCTGAATCTAATTTTCCCTTCCTTAATTATTTCTCTTTCTCTACCCGATTTAACCCAAATTCACTCAATTTCTTTCTCCTCAGTTCTTCTTATTCTTTTTCAATGCTTAAATCTCATTTGGTGAGGTGGTATACCTTTGGCCCTTTTACTCCTTGATTCCTCTATTACAAAACTAAATAATTTCAAATTGCAGAGGTAGAGAAAATTCTACTTAACAAGACATTATACAAAATAGCCTGTTTCAGTACATTCTGGGCTTGGATGCAATCATGTAGGTCATGCTTACTATATGTGTTCCTATCCTCAACATAGACCACTGGGATTCACCAAATAAAGGTGTAGCTGTGTGAATATAGATCAGAACCCACCAATGCAAAAACACTTCTGGATCTTATTTGGCTCATGCCATGTGGAAGATGAAACCAGGTAAAAACAGATGGTTAACCAATAACAGAGACCTGCTCAAAGTAAGAACAAGAGACGGAATAAACAGAATGCTCAGTCTGTTTAGTCAACAGTTCCATTATTAGTTTACCATGCAACTACCAGCAGAGTAGAAGGCTTATTTCTCTTTCAACAGTCCAACTTATGTTACTCTTATTCCGGTATATTTTTTTCTGATGGACAGAAAATTGAATATGTCACACACAAAAAAACAAACAAACAGGAATTCTGAACTGAATGCACTGATTTGACAGGAAAATAGGCGTTACAATCAAAACAAAGAATAACTTGATTCAGCAGGCATGCAAGTGATAGACTTTATGATTGTATAATGCATAAAAGTATGCATTAATTTTATTCAATTAAGAATACACTAATCCAGGAGTGATTGATTTTTAGAAATACTTTGAGATAGTTCAACAATAAGTGATCATTGTTACAAGCAGATTTCTCTGCTTTCATAAATTATGCCACAATCAAGAAACTGCTGTTGACAAATTCAAAATGTAAATCCAAAATGGAAATTAAAAATCCTGTTGTCAAGTTAAGTGAGTTAATGAACCAAGTTCACTTAATGTGACTTAGAAGAATTGAACTATGTTCCACCCAGTCAAGTGCACTTGCTCTTAATGCATACACCCTGCTATTTCACTTAAGTTTAATTTTAATGTAATCTCATCTCCTTCGTGCTACCAAACAGTTGAGTGAGTGTATCCGTGGCAATAACAAAGCCTCAGGTGTCACTGCTGGTAATGTACAAGCGTTAAATAAAGTGTGATTATTGCACAGTCATTTAGCATCTGAGTCACTATGAAAACAAAAGGGAATTCTGAAAACTGGTTTACATTTTGCAATTGTCAAGATCTTTCCACTTTATAAAGCATTTGATTTAAATTAATGAAATGTTACCAAATATTCACAGGATTTATCAGCAATCTATCACAGATCTATTTGCATTTCCCAATGTATAAAACATAAATCACCAAGAAGGTAAAG
Organism: Chiloscyllium plagiosum; assembly: GCF_037043375.1. Taxonomy (NCBI): domain Eukaryota; kingdom Metazoa; phylum Chordata; class Chondrichthyes; order Orectolobiformes; family Hemiscylliidae; genus Chiloscyllium; species Chiloscyllium plagiosum. Next base: position 19,916,411 of record NW_028270151.1, on the reverse strand, counting down.
ACAATGCATTATTAATAAACACAATTTTTTTAAAATTTTCTAATGGTAGGACATTAGAAATACCAGATCCTGAGCCTTTTATACTGATGCTTTCCTCCTTCCATAATTCTCAGCATGAATTTCATTCTAACATGTAATGCATTTTTTAAATAACTTACTATTAACTGATTTAAAAGTATGAATCTTTTATTTTCAAATTACCAGTTTATTTAAAATAAATTTGTAGACCTATAAAAATAATAGAAAAAATTTGTAAATACATATGATATAGGTTTATAATGATGTATGCCAAAATGTTTTTTAAAAACTGCTGATATAAAAATATCAATCAGTATTTTAAATATGCTACTTATGTGAGTAAAAATAAAAGCATGACACATAAAATCTACGTACAGTTAAGCATTGGTAAACAGGTTGAATTAGATTGAATCGTGTATTAACTATTAAAATAGTTGAAATCAGACCACTTTCAATCAGGCCGCCGTCACGGGATTTCGCATAGAGCACCCCGTCCGTAATTTAAAGAAAAACCTTGGTCTAAAATAATTAGGCAACAATTTTAGTAGGCCTGTATAAATGGCATTTTATCAAAGAAAAGTCAATTCCTTGTCTATTAGTCATAGAGTCAATGAAATGTATAGTATGGAAACAGACCCTTCAGTCCAACTCATCCATGCTGACCAGATCTCCCAATCCAATCAAGTCCCATTTTCCAGCATTTGGCCCATATCCCTCTAAATTCTTCCTATTCATATACCCATTCAGATGCCTTTTAAATGTTGAAATTGTACCAGCCTCCACCACTTCCTCTGGCAGTTCATTTCATACATGCACCACCCTCTGCATAAAAAAGTTGCCTCTTAGGTCCCTTTATTCTCTTTCCCCTCTCACCCTATTACAGATTTAAAATTAAGAGCTTAGTATCAGGCAGTCTGACTTTGATGATATGCGAGGAAGGAAGCCCATATGTTTGAAGATCTGTCAGTGGTAATGTTAATAAGAATACAGGATGCTGCTTGACTGAATCACCCTCCATGCTGGTTAGGTATTGGGAGAATCACCTGCTGTCGCCTTACATAACAGACTACTGTGTGACCATCTACATGTTGTGTCTGCTGTAGCAGGTCAAAGTATGGGTATTCAACAGGACACAAACATGATGAGATCTCATATGGACAGTGAAGAACTTGTCCATCCTAATTTCTGCACCTATATAATACCTACATTAATATACAAAGGTGTATACCAAAACTTGTTTAAAACTGCTTATATAAAAAGTATTCTAAATATGTTAGTTATATGAGTTAAAATAAAAGAAAATGTAAAATATATATACAGGTTAGCATTGGTAAATAGATCGAACTTGATTGAGTAGTGTATTAACTAGTTAAAACCAGACCACTTTCATAAATGCAGTTAAAGTGAAATCTTTGTACAAAATGAGGAGACAATAATTAAAACCAGTGTGACCAACTACAGGACACTTAACTCAGGGACACATTGGCATGATGAAACTGTACCAGTGAGCGGGGGGGGGGGGTTCCTGGTAATTGGTCTGAATGCTGGCAAAACTGTAAGAGTGAGGTCATTGCTGACAAGTTTGTAATGACTGAGGGAACATACTTTAACAAGAGACAAAATGTGAATGCATACTGCATCTGTGTAGGGTTTAAGGTCTAAAATAGAGAACAAACTGTCTCCTGCCAGCAATCAATCCAGGACATGGGACAAGCATCATAAATGTGAAACCATCCAGTAAACTCATGGCATTAGTCCTTGATCTGTTTGTTTTTAGTAGCTTGAATATGTAGTGTCCTATTACAGTGTTTATAATGTAATAGATTCACAGATTTACCATGATAAAAGCAGAAAATGCTGCAAGTATTCAGTAGGTCATGTAGCATCCCTGGAAATAGGTGCAGAGTTGACATTTTTGGTTTATCTTTCATCAGACTGAGAAAAATAGAAAATCCAAGAGGTTTTAAGCTAATGAAAGGAGGAGGAAAACTGGGGGAGGGGGCTAGGTGTGGATAGAAATAAAACAAAAGAGCAAGTATATGGTAAGGTCTAACGCAGAACTGATTAAATGTCAAAATCATTTGTCATCCAGTGCTGAAGGGACTGATAATGGGACAAATTAAAAATCTAAATTAATATGTCCATACAAGATGCGTGTGGCAGTTTGATGAACAGCAACAATCTCAAAAGAAACAAAATAGAGAAGTGACTCTATTTACTCACAGAATGCTCTGATTACAACGTTGCCTCTGAATGTGGTCTTGTTAAGCACCATTGTGAGGGTTATGATGAGTGTATTGTCCTTGGAACTTGAAAGAGGAAGCAAGTGTGTTTACCATTTTAGTACAATTTCCGGTCATATTGAACATTTTGTGGACATTTTCTGTTGCCTCTTTTGCAAGCCCGCTCCCTTTTCTAGATAGTCTTCTTGTTCTCAGCAAATCACTTCAAGAACTTTTAAATGTCAACTTCACCAACCAAATTTCTACTCAGCTACTTACACCCTTTAATATTACCTTGTGGTCATCTCTGGTCAAAGCAGAGAAACTTATGCTCTGTGGCTTCATTGACAACTGAGTCTGACATATCACCAGGCATCAGTTCTGTAGTGATAATTGTCTCCACAACTACAAGCATTTGCATAGGTGACCAGAATTGGACAAGATATTCAAAGGTGGACAAGGTCAATGCAACTGGAGGATATGGTATCTGAAATTGGAAATGGGAAAGGGAAGGACACCCTGGGCAATTGCACTGTAAGCTCATAACATAGCCTGTTTAGTATTCAGTCCTACTCACTTCAGTAGTACAGAATGCTGGGTGTACCTTATGCCGGCAAAAGCAGTTCCGGAGTTTACTGTCACAGTCCATGTCCAATTTCAAAATCAATGCATTTTTAAAAAAAATGTGTACCGCACCAGTTTAGAATTTATCATTCAATAATTAATTTGTTTTTGTTGTTTGGTACTCTGCAGCCCATGCTAAATCAGCTTTCTATTCTCATTGAAATATTTTATTTCACCTCATGTCTTTGATTCCATCTTGTTTTAGATGAAACAAAAATGCATGTTATAATGCTTGTTAGTGCTTTAAGTACCACACGGGTTGATTAATAAGCTTGTACTTAAAACTGCCTCAGGCACCATATAATGATTCATTTGTCTTTCCATTAACTGTAGATCGACAATAGCACTGTTTAATTGCTCATTATATCAAAAATATTTTGTTTAATTGCTTTTATTACAAATTTAAAACACAAGTCTATAGCTTAACAAATATATAAACCTGAAACAAACCTGTAAAATACTCAGTATAGGAGCAAATCGCAGCAGATGCTGGATCTGTATTGAAATAAGAAGTGCTAGAAATCATAGTAAGGCAAGGACCATCCGTGGAGAGGGAACAAACTAATGTTTCAAGTCGAGATGATTCTTTATCAGAGCTGAGATGAAGTGTGGAGGGAGTAGTATTTTTACAATAGATGGGGAGTGGGGAGTGAAAGGGTACTAATTGTGCAGTTTAAGTGAATGAGTATATGAGAATGGCAGGACAATGATGTGGCCAACGTTCAAGTGGAAAGAACAGATAGTCCCTCACTCCCCCATCTGCATTTCATAGGGACCATTCCCTCTGGGACATTCTAGTCCATTCCTCAATGACCACCAATACCACCTGTCCGCCCTACAGCACCTTCCCATGTGACCATAGAAAGTGCAACACCTGCCCCTTCACCTCCGTCCTGCTCACCATCCAAGGGCCTAAACAGACTTTTCAGGTTAAATTCCATACCTCCTCCCATCTGGTATCAAAGCGAACTGAACCTTTGACGCTCCTGTTTATATCTGTCAGCCAGGGATCCCTGATTGGACCAGATTAACAGCCCCAATCAGGGACCTCTTATTCTGTGAGGTCACCTGGTTGACCCCATTACAATAAGGAACAAAGAACCAGCAGAGGAATTGAATAAGTATTTTACATCAGGATTATCTTCAGGCTAACATGCAAGGTCAGTTGACAGTTTGGAAGGCAAATGCAATGTTAGCATTCATTTCAAGAGGACAAGAATAGCAGAACAGAGGTATACTGCTGAGGCTGGTCTGATTTATTTGTAATATTGTAGGCAGTTTTGGACTCTGTATCTAAGGAAGGATATGCTGGCATTGGAGGGCGTCCCAGGGAGGTTTACAAGAATGATTCAGGGGACAAAAAGCTTGTCATAGGCAGAGTGGTTGTGGACTCTGAGTATCTACTCAATGAAGTTGGGGGATCTCATTGAAACTTACAGAATATTGAGAGATTTGGAGTGAGTGGATATGGAGAAGATGTTTCCACTAGTCGGAGAGACTCGGACTCAAAGACACAGCCTCAGCATGAAGAGACAACCTTTTAGAACTGAGATGAGGAGGAATTTCTTCAGCCAGAGGGTGGTGAATCTGTGGACTCATTGTCACAGAAAGCTGTAAAGGCAAAACCATTGAGTCTATTTAAAACAGAGATGGATAGGTTTGTGGTTAATAAAAGTTCAAAGGTTATGGGGAGAAGGCAGGAGAATAGAGTGGAGAAACATATCAACCATGATCAAATAGTGGAGCTGACTCAGTGAACTGAATGGCCTAATTCTGCTCCCATATTTTATTGTCTTATAGTCTATGGATAACATGTATTTCAGATTTGGATAGACATCTGACTGCAGGGCATTAAGGGCCACTTCCACAAAAAAGAGAAACTCCAATAGGGAAATTCACCCACCTAAGTGTGTATTCCTGATTACCTTTAACACATCATTGATGGTAGCATTTTGATACAATCTCTGGAAATCCCTCTTTAGAGTTTCCTTTCTCTCCTTACCTGTTATCATTTATGATCCTCCTTCGAAACTATCTCTTTGGCCAGGTTTTTGGTCACCTGTTCTAATGTTGCCTTACATACTTTGATGCCAATTTTTTTTAATAGGGCTCATTTGAAGTGGATTGGGATGTTCATAGTGCTATTTAAATGCAAGTTCCATTTGTTGTAGTGCTTATTGTTAGCTCATAGGCAGGCATCACATCAATTTCTAATTGATAGAATAAATTGGTAGAAAATCATGTAAGTACATGCAAGTTATGCCATTGTGTGCTGCTGGTGGGCGAGACTGCATCATGAGATTTAGAAAACTTTGTGCTATCCATGCATCTGAAGTTGAATTGCACCACCTTCATTCTGAAGTGGGTCTATAACTTCAATCTAATTATATTTACATAAACTTTTTAAATACTTTTATGAGATATGGACAACTCTGACAAGATCAACATTTATTGTTCATCGCTAATTGCCCTTGAAGGTTAGAGTTAGGGTTAACAAAACTGGATAAAAGTCTAAAATTGGGTAATTGGATGGAAAATAATTCTGCTTTGGAAAGTTAAAAATCACCAAGTTATAGTCCAACAGGTTTAATTGGAAGCACGCTAGCTTTTGGAGTGCCACTCCTTCATCAGGTGGTTGTGGTCCACAACACCTGATGAAGGAGCAGCCCTCCGAAAGCTAGTGCGCTTCCAATTAAACCTGTTGGACTATAACCTGGTGCTGTGTGATTTTTAACTTTGTACATCGGCCAACACCGGCATCTCCAAATCATGACTGCTTTGGAAATACAGCTATGCACATTTTGTTTTCAAAATTTCTGCTGTTATTTTATGATAACATTTATATATCAAGGTAACCCAACTAATTGAATGATAAACAATGGAACATGACTTTTATTTATTTTGGTCAGTGATAGGTGGATGATCTCCAGACAGGAGTATCTCTGCAATTTATTGATACAAAGTGCCATGAACATAAATTAAATATATGCCAAGGACAACTGCTGTAGGTTCAGTTAAATTTTATTAACTTTGCATTATTGTGTCTCATCATATTCTTTTGAATTTACTTCCCTTCAACGTTATTTCAAAACAGAAGTTATTTATCTTAACATTTCCAGTAGTGTTACGCAACTCCACTAATGGACAAGAGATTACTCCAGGGAAATCCTGTCCAGAAAGAAAAAATGAAATAGGCATTCTAGTTTTTCCGCATATATAATTTAATTTCTGTCCATCATTATAGATGACACTTCAGTTTGAGATTAAGTAGCCTTTAATTGCACTATCTATATGGGATGAATATTCTCAAGAGTGATGAGGGTTATATTTCCTTTACCTGGCCATGGGGAAATGTCATGGTTTCATTGCATTTAGTGTGAACTGTTTTTCTATATAAATGGGAAGGGTCCTATTGTTTTATAGTCAAATGAAGACAAGATGACAGTGCCTTTGCTTCCAGCCTTGTTTTCTTTACTGCTCCCAACTCCTGTAGTAGCAGAGCCCAGCTGCAATCCTAGAGCAATGTTTAATGTCTCGACCATCTTTGAGGATGGGGATGTGATCCTGGCTGGTTTGTTTCCAATCCATTACCGAATAATTCAACCAGATTCATCCTTTCAAGTGAAGGCAGTAACACCACAGTGTGAGGGGTAAGTCTGCGCTTGACTGAACCACCTGTGAACGGAAATATTTCCAGGATTGGACAATTAGCATCATCCCAGGTTCCTTTCCGCTGCTCACAAAATTCTGAGTAATTTTTGTATTTCGTATTTTGTAAAAAAAATTGATTAGAGAAGCATTTTGAACTGATGATCTGATAAGTTTAGGTTTACGTTTGCTATCAATTTATTCTGATCTGAAGTAAATAAACAAAAAGATCATAGTTCCATTGATATGGCTCTAAATCACTTAATAGCTTCAGAATGTCTCATTGAAGCTGTTTGACAGGAGCGCTGAGCTGTGTAAAACATGCATGGGTTACATCCGTATCAAGTTGATAGTGAAAAAGTGAAGGAGCTTGTTAACTGTTTCTCGACAAATAAGGTTAACTGGAGTTTTTCTCTTCTCACAACTTATAATGCCACTCTTCAAGCTGCTTGTGTGAGTAATTGACTTGATTATTAATGCTGTCTATTGGATAAAGCATTTCTAGGATTGTAGAAAACTTATTTTAAGAAGAAAACAGCAGTACCTGTTCAGTAGTTAGAGGTCACAGATTTAAGATAATTGACAAATGACTAGGAACAACATGCGAGAAGCATTTTTTAATCCAGAAACCTGATTTGATCTGATCTGAGAGAGCAGTGGAAACAGATTCAATTATAACATTCAAAAGAGAATTGGGATAAATTTGAATGGGAGTAATTACGTTTACAAGAGAAAAAGCTAGGGATAAACTAAATGCCTTTCTTCTATATGCTGTATTATTCTGTGATTCTATGATTTTCTGTCAGATAATACAATATCCGTTGTCATTGGAGATATCTATTGAATAGTGGAAGGATTGATAGATAACACAATATCTGTTGCAGTATTGAGCCACAAACATTGAGAAACTTTGATTCCTGATGACTTCAACAAAGACATTAATCAAATTGCTACCCTTGTCCTCATTGCTGTTAAAGAAGGGAAGCAAAAGAAATGCCAAGATTCCCCAGTGCTGACAGCAATCCAGGGAGCCCTGCTAGAAAATGCATGCGTTGGCATTGGCTGAGAATAGAGTTTGGTATAGGTGCTCTGCACAATCATAAAGCATGCTGCTTTTTAAGTGCTCTGGATCGCATGTGAAAGAATTCATTCTGTCAGGGTTAAGCATGATTCAGTGAGTAGCATGATTATTTCTGAGTCAGCAGTTGTCGATTCGGTACTCATCCCAGACACATGAGCAGATCTCAGTTGACATTTCAGGGCCAGTACTGAAAGAATGCTGCAGTTCTGGAAGTGCTCACTGAATATAAAACCCATGGCACCTTTTAAAGAAAAACAGGAAAAAGGTTCCTAGATGTCACAGCAAATAGTTGCCCTACCTCAAACTCACTTCGAAAAAGCGGGTCATTGCCATTCATGGAACTTAACTGTGTGAAGATTGTTGTTTCCTACATTACAACAGTGACCACACTTTAAAAGTACTTCCTGGAAATAAAGTGCTTTTTAAAAATTTATATGTTTGTAGATGTGGCTTTGTTAGTTAGGACTGCACGTATTGCCCATCCTTAATTTCCCTGGAGAAAGTAGTGAGGCAGTTCTTTAACTGAGGCAGTCCATGGAGTCTGTGCATACCCATCGTGCTGTTAGGATGATTGTTTCAGGATTTTAACCCAGTGGCAATGAACAAACGTTGTTATAGCTCCAGTTTGTGATGATCTGTGGCTTCAAAGGGAAATAGCATTGAATATCCTGAGATGGTAAATTTTCAGTGAGATAGCAGACGGAATCCTGGCATATGCAACTGTCAATGTAGAGTCAGAGCTGTATGGAATGGAAAAGATTTAATTCAAAGTGAAGTAATAAATTGGTACTTTGGTGGTAAGTTTATAGCACAGCACATTCTGCAGATTTTTGGTTATTGTCAATGTAAATTTGCAGATTGGTACAGGTGAAGATGAGCTTTTGGATGTTAGCATGAAGACAGAAATTCTCTGTATCTAACCATGCCAGATCTCAGGAGTGCAGCAAAGAAAAATAGAAAAAGTTGCATTTATATGGTAATACCCATGATCCTATTACAAAAAAGCCAACAGTTAAAATAAAAATACTGGAAATATTCAGGCAGCATCCGCGAAGAGAGGAACGGGCTTAACATTTCTGTGTGGTGACTCTTCATGACTGGGATTGCTTAGAGTTGGTACAGTTTTAATGCAGAGCAAGAGGGAAAGAAGGAGAGTACCAGAAGGAAATCTTGTGATAGAGTTGAAGGCAGGAGAGATTAAAATGTAAAAGGGATGATATGCAAAGTAAAAAATAGACAAAAGAGGCAAAAAAAAGGTCTAACGATGTGTAAATGGGCAAAAAAATAATGGAATCAACATTAACAACTGCTGATCAAAAAAGAGTGGGCAGGGTCTATGATTTGTAAATTCAATGTTATGTTGGGAAAGCTGTAGAATTCCTTGTTGAAAGAAGAGTTGCTGTTTCTTCAGATTCCAATTGAGCTCATTTAGAAAGATAGAGTCCAATGACACAATGCAGTGTTAAGTGACAGCCGAAGACATTTGAAATGAAGCTATTGCTATAAAGTAGAAAAACCAGCAGCAGATTTGTAAACACTAGAATCTCACAAACATTAATGTGATAAGTTAAAAATCACACAACACCAGGTTATAGTCCAACAGGTTTAATTAGAAGCACACTAGCTTTCGGAGCGATGCTCCTTCATCAGGTGATGAAGGAGCGTCGCTCCGAAAGCTAGTGCGCTTCCAATTAAATCTGTTGGACTATAACCTGGTGTTGTGTGATTTTTAACTTTGTACACCCCAGTCCAACACCGGCATCTCCAAATCATTCAATACTCTTTTCTTGAATGATGTTAGTTGAGGGACAATACCAGGACACCTCATGTTGGCTGTTTTATTCTTTCATCAGATTCCTGTCCTCATTTGATTTGCCAAGTTTCTCTGACTCTCTAACCCAGCCAACCTTTCCCCAACCCTCTCTCGCTGTTCGCAAGCTGGGAGAAGAATTTCAAGCAAAGCAAGAGTCAGTTTGGATTGGCTTTGGGATGGAATGGGTGGATTAAAATCATAAAAATCAGATTTTTGACACAAATCCACCTCTAACTCTCTAACTTCCATATTTAACTGAAGTGGTAATGTGATCAGGAAACAAACCAGATCCAAGGGCATTGGCTGGTATTTTAAATATGAAAATGAGAATGTAAACATCTTTGGCACGTAGCTCTTTGAATTTGGCTGTTGACAATGAAGTTTACCAAACATCGAAAACAAGCCTCCACACCAACCTACAAGGCCTCAGACAACCTTCAGAGCTTTGATCCAATCCTACAAAGCCTCTGATATCCCTTAGGATAGATGCCAACCCACAAGACATTTTATGTCCCTCAGTTCTTCAACCCAAAAGGTCTGCAATCTCTTTCTCCTTAGGCCTCTAAGCTCCCCAACACTTCTAATTCATGTCCAAGCCACCAATCCTATAATCCAACTTCCATTAGCCCTCTCCCTCAGACTTTTTCTCATGCTCTCTGGTGTCATGAGTGCCATTAGTGGCCAGCCTATGGCCTATCCATAGCTGTCTTTGAGAAGGTGTTGGTGAGCTGCCTTCTTGAAATTCTGGAGGCCATGTGCTGTTGATACAATGCTCTTAGGGAAAGAATTCCAGGATGTGGATCCACTGACAGTGAAAGAACATGTCCAAGTAAGAATAATGAGTGACTTGGAGAGGAATTTGCAGATGGTGATATTCCCATGTAAATAGTGTTCTTCTATTTTTTGGTTGGAAGTGATCATAGATTTGGAAGGTGCTGTCTAAAGATCATTGGTGAATTTCTCCAATGCATTTTTTATGTAGTACATTCTGTTGCTATTGAGTGTTGGTTGTGGAGGGTGGATGTTTGTGGATGTGGTGCCATAAATCGTAACAAGCTTCTTGAGTGTTGTTGGAACTGTACTCATCAAGGCAAGTGGGGAATATTGCATCATATTCCTGAACTGTGCCTTGTAGGTTGTGTACAGACATTGGGGAGTTAGGAGGTGAGTTACTTACTGCTGTATTCTTAATCTCTGACTTGTTCTTGTAGCCAGTATATTAGTATAGAGTCATTGAGGTTTACAGCATGGAAACAGGCCCTTCAGTTCAACCTTAGTTCAACCAGGTTTAACAATTAAACTAGTCCCATTTGCATGCATTTAGTCCATACCCTCCATAACTATCCCATCTATGTACACAGCTGTGTGTTTCTTAAATGACAAGATTGTACTCACTTCACCATTACCTCTACAGCCCATTCAAGACACAAACTACCCTCTATGAGAAAAATTGCCCCTCCAAACCCTTTATATCTCTCCCATCTCAGCTTAAACCTTCAGTGAAGGAATGGGCGGCACGGTGGCACAGTGGTTAGCACTGCTGCCTCACAGCGCCGGAGACCCGGGTTCAATTCCCGCCTCAGGCGACTGACTGTGTGGAGTTTGCACATTCTCCCCGTGTCTGCGTGGGTTTCCTCCGGGTGCTCCGGTTTCCTCCCACAGTCCAAAGATGTGCAGGTCAGGTGAATTGGCCATGCTAAATTGCCCGTAGTGTTAGGTAAGGGGTAAATGTAGGGGTATGGGTGAGTTGCGCTTCGGCGGGTCGGTGTGGACTTGTTGGGCTGAAGGGCCTGTTTCCACACTGTAATGTAATCTAATCTAATCTATGTCCTCTAGTTTTAGACTTCGCTATCATGGGGAAAAGTTGTTGTCTATCTTCCTTGCCTGTCATGATATTATAGACCTCTATAAGGTCACCCCTTGGTCTCCTATGCTAAAAGTCCCTGCCTATCCAACCTCTCCTTGAAACCCAAACTAGGTAGCATCCTAGTTAATCTTTTCTGCACTCTTTCTATGCCAAGTTAATATGTAAAGTTGAGTTTCTGATCAATGGTAATCCCCAGGATGTTGATAGTGGGGGATTCAGTGAAGGAATGCCATTCAATGTCAAGGATCACTGGTTAGATTGTCTCTTATTACAGGTGACATCTGCTAACTGAACCACCTGTCTTCAAGGCCCTGAGTAATCAGTTCACTTCCCCCTCAGAACACCCGTCTCACTCATTGATTGACATTCCACCCCTTCCACAGAGATTGATTCCTCTGCCTCCCTTCCCCACCTGATATCTCATTCCTGACAAAGCCCTAGCTGATCCTGCAGCATTCTTGATTCCCAGTCCGACTGCGAGCCAAGACAATCAATCAGGTGGTTTCTGGGAGGGGGACTGATCATTGATGTCAGTACAAGAGGACATCCCAGTTTTTGGCACCCTGAGTTTTATTGGCCTAACCAATCGTGGTTGACCAGCTGACAAAGAATCCAAGCCTGTACCTCATAGATGCCTTGACTGGAACCTTCACATCAGTTACCTCGGGAATGTGACTTGAAAGAAGTTCAGGGATTTACTTGTTAATGAATCAAAACCTGCAACCCATTCTAAAAGATGCAAGACTTAACAGCAATCTAGGTTTATTCAATATATCTCATCAGTTGTATGACACTATGATCTTTTGCTATAAATTCTGTGTCTTATGATCCTACTCCACAAGTTACCTGATGAAGGAGCAGCACAACAATGGCTAGTACCTCCAAATAATCCTGTTGGGCTATAACCTGCTGTGTGTGATTTTTGTCTTTTACTTTCTTCCATTCTGATTGGGCGACTTGTGTGATTTGGCCATTTTTCCTTCACTTCAGCTCCTTGCAACATATGTTACTGTTACTCCCTCCTGCTATTTCACTTTGTTTGTTCTTTTCTTCTTTCAATACTGTTCCTTTGTAAGACTCAGATTTTGATGTGCTGCCCACAGCCTAAAACATTCTGTTGGCTTTCTTCACAAATGTTACCTGACCTGTTATGTGTTTCTCCTGTTTTCGCTTTCTTTTCCATTTCCAACATTTTGTATTCTTAGGTGGATTTCATTTACCAAAGCATTAGCTAAACACTTTAAAAGTACATCATTCACAGTCGAGTACATTAGGACATCTGCTAGTTGTAAAAACTGCAATAGAAATGTACATCTATCTGAATGGCTATCTTCTGAACAATAACAATAGGATTCTGTGAGTTTTTTTTTCCATTTCACTATGAATCTCAAAGTAAATTAATTCTGCAGTAGGTTTCTCAGCTTGGCATAAAAATGGAAATCAAGCAGTCTTAATATGTGGAATATTTATGCTTTGGCAGCACATTAATCTCTGTTTGTTTTGTGAAAAAAATGGAATGTAAGTTAATCATTGAACCTGCATTCTCAGTTTTGATTTCAGATCTTTTCGTTGGGTCCAGACAATGATTTTTGCCATTCAAGAAATAAACAGGGATGAGCTGCTTCTTCCAAATATAAAACTGGGTTTTCAGATTTATGATACCTGTGCAACACACACCCAGTCTCTCAGAGCAGCCTTAGCATCTACCAATGGCAAAAATGAAGAAATATCCAAACAAGACTGCAAGGGATTCTCCACCATTCCTGTAATTGTCGGAGACTCAGGATCAACACAGTCGATGATTATACAAAGAACACTGGGCGCTTTCAGAATTCCGATGGTATGTTTTGAGTTCAAGGTCTCCAGTTTGACATTCATCCAACAGTGAACAAAGACTTAAAACCAGATATCTGAGGCCAAACCATACCATTCACAACCCCATCTGCACCATCACTAAAACTACCTATTTCTATAGTGTGGCAATGCCCAACACTATCCTGTCTCAACTCATCTGCTGCTAAGCCATTGTCACTTTTAAACTTGGCATTTTCAATAGCTGGTCCCCATCTATTAACTTACATCACTTGAACTCATCTTTAACTGTGATGCCTGCATCCTAAATTGCACCTAATTTTCATTCACTCATCACTCCTGTACCCCTTGTCCAACATTGGCTGCACATTAACAATGTCTTGATTTTTAATATTTTATTCTTGTTTTCAAATCCCTCTGTATCTTTGCCCCTTCTTATCACTGTGTCTGGACCGTCAACCCTGACAGAACTCTATGTGCCTTAATTCAAGCATCTTGAAATTCAGCATTCCATATTTACAAGGCCCTACATTTTGTCCTTCCCTTTCTAAAACTCTCCACCACACTACCTTTTTACATCTCCTTGCGGGCACACTCCTCAAAACTTCCCTCTCTGACAAAGTTTTTCTCACCTATTCTGAAGTGTCCTTACTTCAAATATGTTGCTATGAAACTCTTGAGGTATCTTATTACAATGGAGGATTTGTATAATTGTATGCTGTTGTTATTGTTGCAAACTCTAGTTTGACAGGAAACATAATACTGATACTGGATGTGTGATAAGGTGGCAGGCTGCCAATTTGCCTCAGATGTCCAAATTATGAATTGGCCATTTTAGTAAGCGTGGAGGATGAGGATTGATCCAAAGGTTTGAATCTAAATTCAATCTCAAGGCATTGATTTTCCCTTGGTTTTCCCTTTATCCTCCTACGTACAATCAAGAAGGCATCTCCACTGTAATTGGTGGTATCAAAATAGATGGAGGAGGAGGTCAGTTTGCTTACTGAGCCTGCTCTACCATTCAGTAGGATCACGGTTGCTTTGATTGTGTCTCAGCTCCATTTTCCCTGTCAGAAAGCTCAGTTGATTGGATGACTGGTTTGCAATGCAGAGTGATGCCAACAGCACAGATTCAATTCATGCGCTGGCTGAGGTTATTGTGAAGGATTCTCCTCTTCAACCTCTTCCCCCACGTGAGTCATGGTGACCATTGGGTTGAACCACCTCCAGTTGTCTCTTTCTAATGAGAAAGCAGGACTATGGTGACATTATGTCTGTCTAGTATCTTGATAATTTTATGTACAATAATCAGACACTTCCTCAACATAAAGTTTAGCAACAGCATTGTTTCTCATTTATGTTACATCTCCTCCAAGTCTCCCTCCTTATGTGTGTACTCAAAATCGAACACATTTGACAATCTGTCCAAAGGCCTCTACAACTGAAGAATAAAGTTCTGCCCCAAGTCCTTATATATATACAGTGCAGAGGAGGAGGAGAAAGTGAGGACTGCAGATGCTGGAGAGTCAGGTTTGAAAAGTGTGGTGCTGGAAAAGCACAGCAGGTCAGGCAGCTTCGGAGGGGTGACGAAAGGCTTATGTCCGAAACATTGACTCTCCTGCCCCTTGGATGCACCTGACCTGCTGTGCTTTTCCAGCACCACATCTTTCGACTCTACACAGTGCAAAAACAAGCTATTCCACCTAAGCAGTTTATGCCATTTTTTTCTGTTCCACTCAAGCTTTGCAGATCTTTCCATATTCAAATTTCCATTGTAATGATCATCACTCCGTTTTCTACTTCACCTCAAATGATTCTATAAGATTCATTTCAACCACTCCCTGTGATGGTGAGTTCCATATTCTTACCACTAATTACCTAAAGAAGCATCAGCTGAATTCCCTGTTGAATTTTGTTGCTGACTATCTTATATTGGTGATCTCTACTTATGATCCTTCCTGTGAAGAGGAAATATTCTCTCTGTAAACACTCTATCAAAAACTTCCATCATTTAAAAAAATTCTTTTCAGTCACTGTTAGCATATTATTAACACTAATTATTTTTCATTTGTGAATAAATGCATGATTGCGTGTGTTACTAAACTTATAGAGTGCAGAAGAATAAGAGGCAATGTCATTGAAGCAGATCAAATTCTGTCAGGATTCTGCAGAAATAATGTTTCTTGTCTGGAATTAGTATGGGGGAGGGATCTGGTGTTGGTGGTTGGTAGGGAAGGGAGGAAAGGGGGTTGCAATGTATATAGAACATGAGCTCATAGTCCCTGGATAAGAGTACACCATTTAGAGCTAAGAAAAGAGAAATTTCTTCACTTGGGCGATGTGGTGACCTAATGGTATTATCCAGGTAATGTTCTGGATAACTGTGTTCAAATCTTGCCATGACATGTGGTGGAATTTGAATTCAATAAAAATCTGGAATTAATGATGACCACTGTTGATTGTTAGAAATACACATCTGGCACACTAATGTCCTTTAAGGAATGAAACTGCCATCCTTAACTTGTCTAGTCTGGACTCCAGACCCACAGCAATGTGGTTGACTCTTGACTGCTTCGGTGCAATTAGGGATGGGCAATACATGCTGCCCTAGCTATGCCCTAAACCTGTTAAAGAATTAAAAAAAAACTCAGAATGTGGTCAAGATGTATAGATGTGATCTTAATGGACTTCAGTAAGGCATTTGACAAGGTTCCCCATGGGAGACTGGTGAGCAAGTTTAGATTTCACGGAATATAGGGAGAACTCGCCATTTGGATACAGAACTGGCTCAAAGGTAGAAGACAGAGGGTGTTGGTGGAGGGTTGTTTTTCAGACTGGAGGCCTGTGACCAGTGGAGTGCCACAAGGATTGGTGCTGGGTTCACTACTTTTCATCATTTTTTAAAATGATTTGGATGGGAGCATAAGAGGTATAGTTAATAAGTTTGCTGATGACACCAAAATTGGAGGTGTAGTGGACAGCGAAGAAGGTTACCTCAGATTACAACGGGATCTTGATCAGATGGGCCAATGGGCTGAAAAGTGGGAAATGGAGTTTAATTTAGATAAATGTGAGGTGCTGCATTTTGGGAAAGCAAATCCTTGCAGAACTTATACACTTACTGGTAAGGTCAAAGGGAGTGTTGCTGAACTAAGAGACCTTGGAGTGCAGGTTCATAGCTCCTTGAAAGTGGAGTCGCAGGTAGATAGTATAGTGAAGAAGGTGTTTGGCATGCTTTCCTTTATTGGTCAGTGTATTGAGTACAGGAGTTGGAAGGTCATGTTGCGGCTGTACAGGACATTGGTTACGCCACTGTTGGAATATTGCGTGCAGTTCTAGTCTCCTTCCTATCGGAAAGATGTTGTGAAACTTGAAAGGGTTCAGTAAAGATTTACAAGGATGTTGCCAGGGTTGGAGGATTTGAGCTAAAGGGAGAGATTGAATAGGCTGAGGCTGTTTTCCCTGGAGTGTCGGAAGCTGAGGGATGACCTTATAGAGATTTATATAATCAAGAGGGGCATGGATAGGATAATTAGACAATGTCTTTTCCCTGGGTTGGGGGAAGTCCAGAACTAGAGGACATAGTTTAGGGTGAGAGGGGAAAGGTATAAAAGAGACCTAAGGGGCAACCTTTTCACTCAGAGGGTGGTACGTGTATGGAATGAGCTGCCAGAGGAATTGGTGGAGGCTAGTACAATTGCAATATTTAAAAGGCATTTGGATGGGTATATGAATAGGAAGGGTTTGGAGGGATATGGGCGGGTGCTGGCAGGTGAGATCAGATTGGGTTGGGATATCTGGTCAGCATGGGCAAGTTGAACCGAAAGGTCTGTTTCCATGCTGTACATCTGTATGACTCTGTGTAGAATTCTTGGCACGTAAGACTGTGGAGGTCAAGTCATTGAAAAAGTCACTTAAGAAATAAGTGGTTAGATTTCTAGAAACTAAGAGATATGGAGAGAAAGCATAGTACAGGACTGAGATGGTGGTTTAGCCATCATAATATTGAATGGTGGAATGGAGTCAGTAGACCAAATGGTCCTTTCTGTTCCTATTTTCTGCGTTTCTAAATCAGACAGGCATAGTTCGATCCCAAATTAGTTCTTCAATTATGATTTGCCATCTCAGTTCAGGGAAGATAATAGCATTGTGGAAATTTTACTGGTATTAAATCCAGAACCCCAGGTTAATGTTTTGACATCATATTTTGAGTCCCACCATGGCAGATGATGAAAATTAAGTTCAATAAAGTTCTGGAATAAAAAAAATACTTGCTTCTACAGTCACTGTGGAACCACAATGAACTGTTGTCAACACCTATCTGGTTCAATAATATCCTATGGGAGGGCTTTACCTGGTCTGGCTCACATGTGACTCCAGATCGCAGCAATATCATTGTCTCTTAACTACCCTCAGGGCAATCAGGGATGGGTAATAAATCTTGGCCTGGGCACCGATGTGGATGAGTAGTTTTTTTCTTTTAACTGGTTTTGCTGTTTTGGATTTTAGGTGTTAGTGTACCAAAGTGAGTGTGTCAACATTGGGTAAAGATAGGGATTTGATTTGTTTGCAACTGCCCCATGACACTATAGAATCTCAATGGGACATATGATGAATAAACATTTTGAGCCATCAAAGCTTTAGCCTTCAGGTAAGGAAAGATGATTGCATTGTTTTGCTGATGCTTAATACAATTTGACCTGTCAGACAATTGGAGTATTATGCCCACATCAGACCATCACATTTCAGGGAGGATATATAGGAGGTGCTTTAGGATAATAAAATAATAATAGGAATTTCAATTATTTAGAAAAACTCAGAGCAGAAAGTTTCAGGAGAAGACAATTTAGGAAAGGGTTTCAAAATTAAGACAGGTACTGATAAAATAAATTGGGAGAAGCAATTTCCACTGGCAATGTGGTCATTTATCAAAAGGCACAGACTTAAGATAATTGGCAAAGGAACCAAAGGTGACAGGAGAAAATAAAATAAGGAGTAAGTTGGAAGGATCTGGAGTACATTGTCTAAAAAAAGGTGGTGGAAGCTGATTCAATAATAACATTCAAAATGACATTGGATACTTGAAAAAGAAAAACAAAGTTAGGACTATGGGGAAACAGCAGAGATATAGGCTGAACTGCATTATTTTGTTATGGAGCAGCACAGGCATGATGTGTCAAATGGTTTTTTCATTGTACTATGTCAAGATTCTATGAACAACCTTTTTCTATGCTACATTATGAACTGCATAATTGACTTTCTCCAGGTCAGCTATTTTGCATCCTGTGCCTGTCTAAGTCACAGGAATAAGTTCCCAGCTTTTTTCAGAACGATGCCAAGTGATGCCCACCAAGCTCAAGGTGTTGCTCAACTGGTGAAGCGGTTTGGCTGGACTTGGATTGGATCGATCGCAGGTGATGATGACTATGGCCATAATGGAATTCAAGCATTCAGTGATGCAGTCAGAAAACTTGGTGTTTGCATTGCTTTTACGGAAGTAATTCCAAAAATATACTCCAGGAAAAGGATACTTCAAATAACGGAGACCATCAAGACATCGACTGCGAGGGTCATTGTCATGTTTGCTATTGAGGGAGATGCATACCCTTTAATCAGAGAGATTGTAAGGCAAAATCTCACTGGTCGACAATGGATAGCCAGTGAGGCCTGGGTTACATCTGCGTTGATAGCAACAAAAGAAAACATCCTGACTTTGAGTGGGACAATAGGGTTTGCAATTCCCAAATCTGAAATTCCAGGCCTGAGGAGTTTTCTTCTTCACGTCCATCCTTTCAAATCCCCAAATAATCCCTTTGTGCGAGAATTGTGGGAGACATTATTTCAATGTTCCCTTGGAGCATCAGGTCCCAACAAAGGAATTGACACATCCAAAGTCCCTCATGGACAATGCACAGGTATAGAGGATTTAAACAATATCTACAGCATCTATTCAGATGTGTCTGAACTGAGGGTTTCTTACAATGTGTATAAGGCCATATACACAATAGCACATGCCCTTCATAATCTGAACTCTTGCAAAAATGGCACTGGTTTCCTATCAAATAACACCTGTGCCAATATTTTCAACTTCAAACCATGGCAGGTAAGA
The DNA here is from genome assembly GCF_037043375.1 of Chiloscyllium plagiosum. NCBI lineage: Eukaryota > Metazoa > Chordata > Chondrichthyes > Orectolobiformes > Hemiscylliidae > Chiloscyllium > Chiloscyllium plagiosum. The sequence goes on along the minus strand of NW_028270151.1, from coordinate 19,897,217 downwards.
GACTTTGTACTCTAAAGAAATTGACATTTTTAATGTGAGGACACTTACATCCATCTGGCATTTTCTGGATACTCCATTTTTTATTGTTTCACTAACAACTATGTTATACTGTTGATTTACCACAGCCGTCTTGGTCAGTCTGTGTCACATGGAGCAAGTCAAGCCCAATATTATCTGTATTGACTAAGTTGGTCTCTCCTTCATCCTCGAGATGGTACAAGCCACTACCCTTTTGGGTTGGTGAAATGAAAAGTAATGAACCAGGATTTCTTACTACACTTCTCAAAAGTGATAAATTACATGTCTGAATATTAGATGAGATTAGATTAGGTTTGCCCTTAAGGCTTTACACCATCCAGCTGAAAAATCCAGTGGGTTCAAATGTGCCATGTGAATGTCAATTTGTACCCATGCTTTTAGTTTAATTGATTGATTTACTTATTAACACATGTACCCTGAAGTACAGTGAAAAGCTTTTGAGCGGAGCAGGGAGATCATAGTAAACAAGGATGTACAGATCAAAAAGACTTAGACAGAGACAGAAAATAATGCTATTAGTAATGTTTACACATTTAAAATTTAAGTTTAAAAATTTAACAGGTATAAGAAATATTAGTGTTAGATGTGCTGCAGCAAGCTTGCAAGGAGTTGGCTGCACCTTGAAAAAGGGAGAAAATTGTGGGATGAAGCTTGGTGCTGTTTGTATCTACATTTAGATATATAGAATCCCTGCAATGTAGAAGCAGGCCAGTTGGCCGATCAAGGCCACACTGACTCTCCAAAGAACATTGCACCCAGACACACACCCCTATCCCTGTAACCCCATATTTCTCATGGCCAGTCCACCTAACCTGCATAACTTTGGACTGTGGGAGGAAACTGGAGCACCCAGAAGAAATTCACACAGATGTGGGGAGAATGTGCAAACTCCACAGTGACAGTCACCGAAGGCTGGAATCAAACCAGTGTTCCTAGCACTGCGAGGCAGCAGTGCTAACCACTGAGCTACCATTTTATGAAACTATTTTGTTGATCCTGCTCTGCCATTTAATAAGATCATGACTGATCAGGTTGTTCCATAAAGCCACCTACCTCTGCTAAACTTTAATCCCTTTGATTCTGAAGAATCTATTTATTTCTGCTTTCAAAATATTCAAAGACTCTGCCCTTTAAAAACTAGAGTCCCTAAGACTCACGACCCCCCATGAGACAATATTTCTTCTTGTCATTATCTGAAATGAACACTTCCTTGTTTTTAGACAGAGATGACTGTTTCTTATTTTTCCGACAAGACAAAGCATCATTTTCACATCCCATCAAGAGTTCTCAGAATTTTACATATTTCAATCAAGTTGCCTCTTAGTTTTAAGACACCAGCAAGCCTAGCCTATCTACAATTTCCTCATTAAACAAGCTGTCCATTCTAGGTATTAGTCCAATAACCATTCTCCGAATGGGTTTCCAAGCATTTACACCCTTCCTTTAAAAAGGAAACCAATACTGTGCACCATTTTTCAGTGCCCTGTGTAACTAAAGCATAATCTCCCTACAGTTGTAATCAATGCCACTCACAACATGATAATAATGTTCTGAGGAAGGGTCACTTGACCAGAAATATTAACTGATTTCTCTCAACAGATTCTGCCAAACCTACTGAGCTTTTCCAGTAATTTCTGTTTTTGTATATGACAATTTTGTATTTGCTTCCCAAATTACATGCTGTACCTGTATAATAATATTTTGTGATCATACATAAGAACACCCAGATTCCTCCGTATTCCAGAGTTTTGCACTCTCTCTCCATTTAAGTAATGTGACCCTTATTTATTCTTCCTGCTAAAATGGATAGTTTCACATTTTCTCACATTATATTCCATTTGCCAAATCTTTTTCCACTCTCTTCACTTATCTTTGAGGCCTCCTTATGACCCCTTCACAACTTATTTTCTTTGTATCATTATCAAAATTAGCAACCGAACCTTTGGTCCCTTTATCCAAGTCATTCATATAAATTGTGAAATGTTAAAGTTCCAGCAGTGGGATTGTGGCACAGCATTCATTACATCTTGCCAAGCAGCAAATGACCCATTTGTGCTTATTATCTGCAAAATACTGCAGATGCTGAAAATCTAAAACAAGCACAGAAAATGTTAGATAAACTCAGTCAGTCTGGCAACAGTTGTAGAGGAAGAAACAGAGTTAACCTTTCAAGTCCAATATGATTCTTCTTCAGAATTCTGACTATCTGTTGCTGTTAGCCAGCCAATCTTCTATCCATTGAAGTATATTCCTGCTACACCACGAGCCTTTATTTTTTACAGTAACTTTTGGTGCAGCTCCTCAGTAACTGTCTTCTGGAAATCTAATACGTCCTCTTTTGTCCATAGTACATGTCACTTCCTCAAATAACTCTAATACAATGGCTGGATATGATTTTCCTTTCACAGAACCAAGTTGACTCAGGTTGCTTCTGCTGAACTTTCCAAAGTACCTTGCTACAATGTTATGACAGATGTTAAGCTAACTGGCCTGTGGTTTCTTAGTTTCTATCTATCTCTCTCTCATGGATAAAGGTGTTAAATTTGTTTCTTTCCAATCTATTGGAACCTTCCCGCATTCTACAGAATTTTGGAGAAGAGTGGGAGAGATTTTCATTTTTACCACTTGGGCAGAGAAAGTCAAGTTATTGGATGAAATCCTTAACATTTCTTTAGGATTGTCAATGCATAACATCTGATTTATATTTTGTTCCAGTGCAGTATCTTAGACATGGTGTGCCTTTTATTAAGGTTATTGCATTTGTCAATACATCAGCATTAATGCTGATGCCTAAATACTGAAGCATGGCTGTTAACCTGTGTTCTCATCTTTCCACAGCTCCTCCATTACCTGAAAGAGGTGAGATTCACCACTAAGTTAGGGGAAGAAATCTATTTCGATGAGAATGGGGATCCACTTGCATCTTATGATATAATCAACTGGCACAAAAATGCAGATGGTTCCATTAAATATGTTCAGGTTGGCAGCTTTAATGCTGCATTAGGTTTGGGAAACGAACTTCTGATAAATGAGGAAAATATTATTTGGCACAACGATCAAATGACAGTAAGTTTGGTCAACTGTTATTTAGCTCTACAGATTTTGTTGCAGGATATTACTGCCATTATTTGCAAATATTGTGAAAGTTGTCTGACTCTTATCAAATCTGACTGCTTCAATAATGTCATTGCCTGATATAACCTTCACATGGCTCGTGGGCAGTACTCAGTGTGTGAGCAGGAGGGTGGCTCAGTGGTTAGCACTGCTATCTCACAGTGCCAGGAACCCAGATTTGATTCCAGCCTTGGGTGACTGTCTGTGTGGAGTTTGCACATTCTTCCCCGTGTCTGTGTAGGTTTTCTTCAGGCGCTCTGGTTTACTCCCACATTCCAAAGATGTGCAGGTTAGGTGAATTGGCTGTGCTAAATTGCCAATAGTGTTCAGGGATGTGTAGGTTAGGTGCATTAATCAGGGGTAAATATGGGGAATGGGCCTGGGTGGGTTAGTCTTCGGAGGGTCGGTGTAGACTTGTTGGGCTGAAGAGCCTGTTTCCACACTGTAGGGATTCTTTAAAAAAAAAACTCCAGTATCACATCACAACTAAAAAGAACAAAGTACTATGGATGATGGAAATCAGAAACCCAAGCAAATCTTGCTGGAAAAAAATCAGCCGGTCTGGCAATATCTCTCTATAGATGTTGCTGGACCTGCTGAGCTTTACCAGCAATTTTTGTTTTCATTCCAGTATCACCTCAATGTGGTTGGTTCCCAATTATCTCCTTGAAGTAGAACAGCATACCCCTTATCAAATCTTTAGAGCAACTAAAGATGGAAAATAAATACCACAATAACCTGTACTTGTATAACACCTAAAGCACACAAAGAAGCATGACCAAAGAAGACCATAAGGCCAGAAGATATAGGAGAAGAATTAGGCCATTCGGACCATCATTTCTGCTTCACCATTCAATCATTGCTGAGGTGTTTCTTTAAATCTTATTTTGCTGTTTTCTCCCCATAACCCTTGAACCTCTTACTAATCAACAGCCCATCCATTTCTATCTTAAATACACTCAATGACTTGGACTCCACAATGAGGAAATGAGTTCTACAGAATCACCCCCATCCTCTGGCTAAAGAAATTCAACCTCATGTCAGTTCCAAAGGATCAAAGCTTCAGTCTCAGGCAGTGCCCGAGAGTCCTAGCCTCTCTTATTAGTGGAAGCATATGCTCCACCTCCATTCTATCCAGGCCTCTCAGTATTCTCTAAGTTTCAATGAGATTTCCCCCTCATCATTCTGAACTCCATCGAGTACAGACTGAGGGTCTTCAAGCATTCCTCATATAGGGTAATGGGATTGGGTCTGGGTGGGTTACTCTTCCAAGAGTCAGTGTGGACTTGTTAGGACGAAGGGCCTGTATCCACACTGTAGGGATGCTATATAAAAAAAATCTCCAGTATCACATCACACAAAAATATATACTACAGATGATGGAAATCAGAAACCAAAGTAAATCTTGCTGGAAAAAATTCAGCTGGTCTGGCAACATCTCTCCATAGATGTTGCTAGACCTGCTGAGTTTTTCCAGCAATTTTTGTTTTCATTCCAGTATCACCTCAATGTGATTGGTTCCCAATTATCTCTTTGATCCTCAGGATCATTCTTGTATCCCTCCTCTGCACTCACTCCAAGACTAGCACATCTTTCCTGAGATATGGGATCCAAAACTGCCCACAATATTCCAGGTGTGGTCTGATCACAGCCTTATAATCTTGGCAGTACATCCCTGCTCTTCTGTTCGAATCCTCTTGACATAAATTCTAACATTGCAATTGCCTTCTTAGCTTTCTGTAGAACTTGCCTGTTAACCTTAAGAGAATCCTGAACTAGGACTCCAAGATTGTTTGTGCTTCAAATTCTGAAGCCTTTCCTCTGTCATAATCTATGGCTGCATACTTCCTACCAAAGCACATAGCTTCACACTTCCCCACATTGCATCCCACCTGACACTTTATTGCCCATTCTCCAAGCCTCCCAGTTTCTTCAACACCAACTATCCCTCCACTGATCTTTATGCCATCTGCAAACTTAGCGACCATGGCTTTAATTCCTTCGTCCAGATTATAGATGTAGAATGCGAATAGTTGTGGTCCCAACACTGACATCTGTGGACCACCACTAGTCACTACTTGCCATCCTAAAAAAGACTACTTCATTCCCATTATTTGCCTTCTGCTAGTCAGCCAATCCTCCATTTGTGCCAGTACCTAGCCCCTAACACCATGTGCTGTTATCTTATTTCACAGCCTTCTGTGTGGAACCTTGTCAAAGGCCTTCTAGAAATCCAAATAATCACATGCACTGGCTCTCCTTTGCCTAAAGTGGTCATTACCTCCATAAAGAATTCTATCAGATTTTTCAGGCATGACTTCTCCTCAACAAAGCCATTCTGACCCAGCCTACTTTGTCATGTACTCTGCAGTACACTGCAATAATGGACTCTCAAATTTTACCAACAACTGAGGTCAGGCCAACTGACCTATAATTTCCTGCCTTCTCACTCCCACTCTTAAACAGTCTTATGGAATCCTCCCTGACTCCAATGATTGCTGAAAGATCACTACCAATGTATCTACAATCTCTTCAGCTATCTCCTTCAGAACTCTCTTAATCTGGTCGGGTGATTTATCTACTTTCAGAGCTTTCAATTTCCTCAGCGTCTTCTCCTTAGTGATGACCACGACACTCACCTCTACCCCCTGACTCTCTTGAAGTTCTGGTGTGCTGCTGGTGTCTTCCACTGTGAAGACTGATGCAAAGCATCTATTCAGTTCCTCCACCTTTTCTTTGTTCACCATTACTACTTCTCCAGCCTCTGTTTCCAGTGGTCCAATGTCCTTTCTTGCCTCTCTCTTACCATTTAATATATAAAAACACTCTTGTATTATTAGCTAGCTTACCCTCATACTACATCTTCTTCCATTTTAATACTTTTTAAAGTTATATTCTGCTGGTTTGTAAAGGCTTCCCAATCTTTTCGCTCTGCATTAATCTTCACCACATTGTGTGCTTCTTTTTTGTTATCCTTGACTTCCCAGAAACTCCTGCCACTGCTGCTTCACTGTCTTCTCTTCCAATTAACTCTAGTCAGATCCTCCCTTATGACTTTGTAGTTACCTTTATTCAGTTGTAGTACCATTACATCTTATTCCACCTTCTCTCTCTCAGACTGCAAGGTGAATTCTATCATATTTTGGTCACTGCTTCGAGTGGTTCTTTCAGCTTAAACTCTCCAATCAAGTCTGCCTCATTGCACATCACCAAATCCAGAATTTCCTGTTCCCTAATGGCCTCTACTACAAGATGTTCCAAAGGCCGTCTCATAGACATTTCATGAATTCCTCATGTTACTAACTTAATTTTCCCAGTCCACCTGTGCATTGAAGCATACATGTTTCACTGTACCTCAGCACATATGACAGCAATAAATCAAATCAAATCATCTTTTGCAATAGTGACTTTCTTATTTGCATTTTCTATCTCCTGATTTATTTTCTCCATACATCCTGCTAGGAGGCCTGTGCCTAACTTCTATCAGGGATTTTTTTCCTTTGCGGTCCCTCAACTTAAACCACACAGATTCTACCCCTTCCGATTCTATATCATTTTTTGTTATCGATGTAATTTCATTTCTTACTAACAAGGCAATACTGCCATCCTCCCCCAAACATTCCCTCCCTCCCCATATGCCTGTGCTTTTGATAGGATGTGTATTCTTGGATATTTCAATCTGTGCTACAAGTTTATATACCTTCTTTTGTATATTGCATGTATTTAAGTAAAACACCTTGAATCCTGCATTGACTGCCTCTTTTCTCATAGTTGTCCCTTTATCTGCTGTGCCTGAAGTTTTGATTCCTAACCTTTAATTTGTTCTGAAAACTTTAATAACCTCTGCAGGGCCCTCCTACCCTTTGGCTCTTACCATAATATTCTATTCAACTGAACCTACACCCCCACGATTTAGTTTAAAATTCTGTCCATGGCCCGAGTTATGCATTTCACCAGGACCCTGGTTCCAGCATGATTCAGCTGCATCCTGCCTCATTGGAACAGTTCCCTCCTTCCTGAGCCTTGGTGCCAACATCCCATGAATTTGAACCCATTTCTCCCACATTAATATGTGAGCCAGGTGATTACCTCTTTAATCTTGTTGACCCTGTGCCAATTTGCTTGTGGCTCTGATTATTACCTTTATGGTTCTGCTTTATAATTTAGCCCCTAGCTGCTCCTATTCCCTCAGCAGAAACTCTTTCCTCTTTCCACCTAAATTGTTGGTACTTACGTGGGCCATGACAACTGGATCGTTTCCCTCCCACTGCATATTCATCTGCAGCCAAATGAGGTATCCTAAACCTGGGCACCAGGCAGGCAACAAAGCCTTCAGGACTCTCATTCCTGGTCACAGAACAGTGTCAATTCCCCTGACTATACTATCCCAGATTTCAACTACATTTCTTTTATCTTCCCCCTTCTTGAATGGCTCACTGTATCACTGTGCTCTGGTCAGTTTGCTCATCCTCCTTGTAGACTCTACTCTCATCCATGCAGTGGTCAAGAATCTCAAACTGTTAGACAAGCTCAAGGGCTGACGCTCCTTCAGCAGTACTCCTAGATCCCTCTACTTTCCTTGCTTGTAGTCACACTCTCCTGTCTGTGACCACTGACCGAATTCAAGGGAGTTACTCTAAGGGGTGTGACTGCCTCCTGAAATACAGTGTTCAGGTAACTCGTACCCTCCCTGATGTATTACAGTGCTTGAAGCTCAGATTCCAGCTCATCAATCAGAATTCCTCAAGCAACCAACACTTGCTACAGACGTAGTCACTATAAACCACAATGGGGTCAACCAGCTCCCAAATCATGCAGTTGCAACACATCACCTGGCCTTGAATATCTCTTGTAATTACTTAGTCCTTAATTTGATTTTTGATTTTTAAAAAAATTCTACTGGTCTTTTATTATGTTGCCTTATAGCATTTCCCCTATTTACCTACAATCTGAAAGTTACCCATAATAGATATCCAAATTAGTATGCATCACCAACCAATGAACTTACAGTTCACCTGTGATGTCTCTCTTTTACGTTGGACCCCTGATCCTGGGCTTTAATTATCCCGTTAAAAAAAACGTACAAATTATGATAAAAAAAACAAGCAAAAAGCACCTGTTGCCCTCTGTACAAAATCCTACATTGCCTCAAAATTCTCCAAACTATGTACTCACTTGGACTGTGTCACACTCTCGGTGTGATCCCTCCTTCCTGACCATGTGAAGCTTACTGATTTTACTTTTACTGATATGCACATTTGATACTGAGACTCATAATGAGATGTTGGTCCAAAATAATTGGTGAAAGACGTACGTTATAAGGAGTAACTTAAAGGAGGACGGACAGAGATAGGAGAGTTTATGGAGGAAATTCCAAAGGTTTATCTTGACAGTTGGAGACTTGGCAACCAAAGTTGGGGTGATAAAAGTTAGGAGTGCAGAAGTGACCACATTGAGGTGTGATGAGATTTCACAGGGTTGTGTGGCTAGGACAGGTTACAAAGATAGGGAAGAGGTGAGTTAGTGCATAAATTTGAACGAATAGATGAAAATTTTAACATCTAAGCTTCACTGGACCAATAGCCATTGTAGGTTAGTGAACAGATGAGGTATGGGTGAATGGACATTATTCATTTTCATGCTGTAAAAATTGAACTAAACACCCAGTTTGTGTGCATGCTTTTTGTTTTTAACATTTAGGTTCCCCAGTCAGTGTGTACAGAAAGTTGTCCTCCTGGCACGAGGAAAGCAATTCGACGTGGACAACCACTTTGCTGTTCTGATTGTTTGCCTTGCCCTGATGGTGAAATTAGTAATGACACAGGTAAATTTATTACCTCTCCATAAAACTTCCCATATCCATCCATGATGTGAATTCTCCTCAAAGTCTAGTATTGATCTTGCATTCAGGGGAAGAATGCAACATGAGATGGATGTCTGAGATTGAAAATACACCTTTCATCTTTGGCATGTATCCTGTGGTCTCTTTATCTTCATACCTTTCTCTTTTTCATTACACTTTTGCTCAATATTTCTCCGGAATTTCTTCTCTCAATCCTTCTAAGAACCAAGATAACTTAATGGTCATTCTTTCTCCTCCCTACACTGTTTAATCAAGATATGAGAACTTGCTCCCCATGTTAACTCATCGATAGAATAATCCAGATAGTTCCACTGCCAAGCTCTTTCTTCCATCCCTGTAAATGTATCCTTTCCTGAATGCATCTCCATTCCTTCTTTTGAAATTGGCTTTTGGAGTTGTTTCCTACTTCTTTACAGACAATGCATTTGAAATCACAACAAATCACTCACTGTATAAATTTATCCATGTTGCCTCTTATTCTGGTACCAGTTGCCTCAGAGTACATCCATCACTGGAAGTAATCTATCCTTCGTTATACTGATAAGACATCATTTTACTTTGAACGCTTGCATTAAATCTCCCTTTTTACTGTCTAAGTAGAACAATCACACATTCACTGGTGGCTCCATTAAACAAAATGGTTTTCTCAACTGCTTTCCTTTACCATTCGGTTTTCTTTGTAATGGGTTTGGCCTTTTATTCCTCAAGAAAATCTTTGTGGAAATTACTGTGTTCAAGTTTCATGCCCCTTTGTGTTGCCAGATCTTGAAACAATGGAACTCATTTTTGTTGGAATATCTAGCTGAACTTTTAAAAAGTTTGCAATGTCAAATTATTTTTGGTTGAATAATAATCTGCCAATGAATAAACATTGAGACAATTGGTCACATCATAGAAACGTACAGTTCAAAGATCACAAATGAAGAACATGCTACCTATAAAACCTGCCCTCAGTCTTTAGTGTTGCTATCCAAATTTGTTCTGCTATGTTGCTCTTTCCAAATAACTCAAAATATTAGCTTTGCCTTCAATTAATCATCCAATTTCTTTGGTTGATTATTGTTGAACTGCTTCTACCATCCTTTCAGGCAGCACATTTTGTATTGAAGTAACATTGTCTGTGCATTGTCATGACTCAACTTCCTTGAACACTTCTGTGTTTAGCTTGGCCCATGTTCATACATCTTCCTCCAACTCCTTTCCTCTATTGTCCAATTCAGCATGATTACACTCACTTGGTTTGGGTCTTTACAGAGGATCTACATCAAATGTATTTCTTTCTGCCACTACACCTTTATTCCTGGATCCCGCAGAAATCCATTCTTGACAGTCTCCTCTTCCATGCCCGTGTGGCGCTCATACAGTCATAGAGTCATAGAGATGTACAGCACGGAAACAGACCCTTCAGTCCAACCCGTCCATGCCAACCAGATATCCCAACCCAATCTAGTCCCACCTGCCAGCACCCAGCCCATATCTCTCCAAACCCTTCCTATTCATATACCCATCCAAATGCCTTTTAAATGTTGTAAATGTACCAGCCTCCACCACTTCCTCTGGCAGCTCATTCCATACACGTACCACCCTCTGTGTGAAAAAGTTGCCCCTTAGGTCTCTTTAGGAGAAAATGAGGACTGCAGAAGCTGGAGACCAAAGTCAAAAAGTGTGGTGCTGGAAAAGAACACTCGGTCAGGCAGCATCTGAGGAGCAGGAGATTCGATGTTTCGAGCATAAGCTCTTCATCAGGAATTCCTGTTGAAGAGCTTATGGTTGAAACGTTGACTCTCCTGCTTCTTGGATGCTTCCTGACTGGCTGCGCTTTTCCAGCATCACATTTTTCAACATTATCTCTAGATAAGGGGTCAACTTCCATTAGCATGTTAATGACAATAAACTCTGGCTGGGATTTTCCTCACCTGAGAATAAGTGGTGTATGTGTCACGGGGGGCAGTTGATGGGTTGGCACTAATAAGGTACCATCTCCTTCCTGCCACCGATAAATTAAGTACTGCTCAGAAGGACCCAGGTTGACCTTGTAGGCACTTCATGAATTAAGGCCTTTAAGTAGTCAAGCAATGGCTGACTTAAGGACCGCTTCACCATCACCTGGATTAAATGTATTCAGCAAGAAAATTGGCAGCCCTTTTGGCTAGGATATGGATGGGGTCAAAAGGAATGGCCATTTAAAGCCACACCTCCATCCTTGCTTTTGATCATCCTGACCCTCTTTCTCCACGACAGACACCCAATGTAAAGACCCCAAATAGTCAACATCTTGCCTGTTGATTCAGGACTTCGTTCTTCCTATGCCTTAGCAGCAGTGCTGCTACTTGCTATGGCTGCCACTCTCTGAATGGCTGGCAGTTTCATGCAAGGAAAGACATTGCTGAAATTCTCTGAGAAGAGTGAGTGAACATTTCAGAGCCTGGTAGGCTGTTGATCCAGTGGGCTTTCCCAATGGTAGTATCCCATGCAATATGATGCACATCCCCACAATTTAACTCAAGGATGAAACATTTCAGCCTCCAACTCTCCAAAGTTTTCTCAACCCCTCCACTATATTTGTGCTAATGTCCAGTTGTGACGAATTGTGACCTCCTTCCACTCAACAATGGGAAGAGTTCAGCCAATGTCCTTCCCCATTTCACAAATTCGGATTCCAATTTTCATTTTAGTCACTATTGCAAGCTAAAATAGATAGTTCACCAGCAGCAACAAAAACAGATATTGCTGGAAAAACTCAGAAGGTCCGGCAACATTTGTGGACAGAAGTCAAAGTTAACATTTTGGGTTGAGTGACCCTTCCTCAGAACAGATAGTTCACCACCCTATTATTGCACAACTGTTCTTGACCACATAAACTCTCCATTGTAAAGATCCCTTTTTCCAGCCTCCTTCTCTATCTCTGTCCTGCTGCTGCTAAAGCGCACTTCCATGCCTTTAAATGTTTCAAGAATTGATTAACTAATGGAACCTCAAGCTTTATCTACTCTAAGCTGCAGCTCATCCAATTCTTTTATGCTCATTCTGACCCACTCTAAATTCATGATATCCCTTTCCTCTCTCAGATACATTGGCTCCAAATCTCCTAAAACTTTCACTGTAATGTTCCAATTCTTAACTTTAGATCTTTCTGTGAACTTAGCCTTTCTTTCCTTAGGCTAAAACATTTCCCCACCACAGCCCCCAACAGCATACATTCCCAGCTGCAACACTCTTATGCTCTAACTAGGTAAAAACAATGACTGCAGATGCTGGAAACCAGATAAGGTGGTCCAAAGTGGACCTCAATTCCTGATGAAGGGCTTTTGCCCAAAACATCGATTTTCCTGCTCCTTGGATGCTGCCTGAACTGCTGTGCTTTTCCAGCACCACTCTAATCCAGAATCTTATGCTCTAACCTCTCGTATCATTAGTCCCATACAAGGGTGTGTGTGTGTGTGTTCATGTTATAGCAACTAAATCAATGCAAACACTTGATTTGTTCTCAGATTCACTGAACTGTGTTCCTTGTGCACTGGAAGACTGGTCCAACCTACAAAAAAATCAATGCATCCCGAAAGAAATTGAATTCCTTGCATTTGACGAGGCAATGGGAATCACATTGACAACTGTGTCCTTGCTTGGAACAGCCAGCACAATGTCTGTTGCAGGGGTCGTTTGGTATTACAGGAAAACGCCAATTGTTCGAGCCAACAACTCTGAACTCAGTTTCCTTCTCCTCATCTCATTGATGTTCTGTTTCCTGTGCTCGCTGACTTTTATTGGCCAACCATCAGTCTGGTCCTGCATGCTGAGGCACACACTGTTTGGGGTCAGTTTCGTTCTCTGCATTTCATGTGTACTGGCCAAAACCCTGGTTGTACTGATGGCTTTTCGAGCCACTCTTCCCAACAATAACATGATGAAATGGTTTGGGACCCTGCAGCAACTCCTCAGCGTCCTGG